>NC_060151.1:28607089-28612956 GCF_021292245.1 Micropterus dolomieu
CCTCTTAAATGGCCAATACAACTCATAAAATGCAGTATTTCACTTGCCAGAAAATGATTGAAGCCTTTCGTTACTGACTGAAAGTTTATTTCTGCCCTGAAATTAGTTGACTTCATTCAGAAGAGTTATATTTGAAAGATTATAGCTAACCTAGTACTTTTTACGTCTTAAAATACCTCTTAAATGGCCAATACAACTCATAAAATGCAGTATTTCACTTGCCAGAAAATGATTGAAGCCTTTCGTTACTGACTGAAAGTTTATTTCTGCCCTGAAATTAGTTGACTTCATTCAGAAGAGTTATATTTGAAAGATTATAGCTAACCTAGTACTTTTTACGTCTTAAAATACCTCTTAAATGGCCAATACAACTCATAAAATGCAGTATTTCACTTGCCAGAAAGATACTGGGCGCTACAGCTCCAGCAGACGGCGGCACGACACCTGTTTTAAAAATACTCAGCCGTTGCAGACCGTTAGTCTCACAGACCGTTAGTCTCACAGAGGGACACGGACACGGTAAGTAACGTTAAACTGTGCTGTCAAAATATGATTTGTTTGTACACTTGCCTAGCCGGTAAAATTAATAACTTCACCGGTCACAGATAATGTTGCTTTGGTTGCCGTTTTAATTCAGACAATATCCGATTATGGCAAGCTAAGCTAAGTTAGCTCGTGTTACAGCACCTTAGCATTAATGTTAAGCTAACGTTAGCTAACTAACTTAACGTTATATGAGTTAAAAGTTAACAAAGCCCGATTTGGATGAGATGTTTCTGTCTGTGAGAGGAGTGATTTTAACATCAGTTAACTGCAGTGGTCAGTCATTTTAAGACAGTCATGAAGGCATATTTATAAGTATAATTCACCCCTCTAGTAGTAACAAGCTAAGCTAATCTGATAGCCTAATTTAGATAGCAGCTTCTAGTATAACTTAACCATTAACGTTACTGTTTTGAGTCCGTTTTTAGCTGATATTTGATAATATTTTGTTAAATTGATGCCATTAAAAAGTATGCTGAAAAAGCCAATGTTATAAACTTACTTATGGTTTGCAATGGAAATGTGGTTGTACAGACAATTATCGCCTGATGACTTTATTACTGAAGAAAACTGATGTGATGTGATGTGTGTGATTATTTCTCAGGCAGGTTAAGTTAACTAACAGTTAACCTTAACTTCTGCGACCTTTAAGAGGATTTATGGACATAAATTCGCAGTTTTACATCGGAAATGTCATCCGCGGGAAGTTTACTCACATTGAAAGACACACTGTGCATCTGCAATCTTTCAGATTATTAAATCAACATTTCTCATCAACAAGAATCCCTAAACACTAAGTAATGTTAGCAGCTTTGATGTCAGTTCATGTTTTTTTTTCTCATTTGGCATTTATCTTTTCTTCAACTTTGGTTATTGTAAAATTGGTCTTAAATATAATTCCGTGTGGCATCTAACTTGTTTGCATTATACTGTGCTTTGCTGCAGCATACAGCTCATTCACAAGTGGCGCCAGTCTGATTTGGGGACTGCCTGCTTCTCACCCTTTCCTGCCACCGGTGTAAAGTAATACAGTATTAGACGTGATTTAGCTGACTAAATTAGTATTTTGTCAAATACTGACAATGGTCCACTTATTTATTGATTTTAATAAATGAACATTTTTTTTCTTTGATGTAAGAAAGGAAAGGCTCTAAAATTTAAGCATTTTAAGTGCATGCCTGAGTGAGCATAATTCTTTAGTGTGACAGTGAAAAACTATTTGGGTGCACTGAGCGACTTTTGAGTTTTGAAAGCCATGATAGCACAGTCAATGTCCTTATAAGCTCTCAACATCTCTGGATCAGTGTAACATTACAAAACATTCAGATAGCGCTATCCCCCTTTTAGCCGACCATGTCGCTGTTTTAAATGAGAAAGATCAAGTCAGATCAGTTGTTGCTAACAAGCGTTTATTCAATGATTTAAGTTGACCAACTCAGGGGACTGAGTGTTAATATAGCTCCAATAACTCCAACAGAATGAGGCTTTCTCTATTTTTTCCTCTTTCTCTACTATTCTTTGTGGGGTTCATCAATAGTGATAACTGATCAGCATATATTTTATGGACTTTAAGAATCGTTAACATATTATTACACTTCGTAAAAGTAGGTTACCATTTCTTGAAAAACGTGGCGTTAATCACCTTCAAACAATGTGAACAGCAAAGTGTCTGAAAAGGACCTTACTAAGTGAATGCATAATTCGGCAACACGGATGTTGTGGGCTAACGTTACCTGCCGAGATTAGCATCCACCTCTTTTCTCAGTATGAATGAGCGCTACCTCCCGCGAGGTGAATGCAATTCACGGCAGGCAGGCAGAATTCAGCACAACACCTGCGCTGCAAAACATCACTAGACCTTGTAGTAGCAAGTCCTGCTCACGCAGTCTACCAGAGGTAGATTGTGTCTGACATGACGCCGTTGTTTTTATTCCCCTATCTATGAAGTCGGCTAAAGTCAGCCAGTTATCTCAAACGCACCTGTTGACTACCAGTTATAGCGTGCTAACTTCAACGGCTGTTTTCCAAAATTAATTAAAATGAATCTCCTTATTAGCCGGGCTCCTTACATGCTTGCTAATAACTGTTTTAAAGATGGGTCTCCGACACTGACAGCGTTGTGTTGGACAGATGCCAACCATTCAATTCACAGACGGGTCTGTTGTCTTGTTTGAGAGAGCGAAGGGGAGAGAGAGAGAGAGAGAGCGACCGAGTGAGAGGATGTGTGAATCTGCGCTGCGCAGAGCTGCTATCAAAAACGATTTAAAACGATTTAAAAAGGGGTCACCAAATTTACTTGGACAGCTGTTAATCTACCTGGGCTTATGTGTAGGAAACACTGTATTATATATATTTTGTTAGTATTTTATTTATTATCTACTGAAACTGTGGATCAGCTGATGGTTTTAGTAGAGGATGTCTCATTCTGTTGAAGTTGTTGGAATGTAAATGCTCCGTATTTGTATAGCGCCTTTCTAGGCTTTTCGACCTCTCAAAGCGCTTTTTCATCAGTCATACACTGAGCCTAAGTGCTCAAACGGAAACTAACATTCACACTCACTCATACACTGGCGGAACAGCCACCAGGGGCAATTCGGGGTTCAGCATCTTGCCCAAGGACACTTCGACATGCAACCAGAGGGAGCCAGGGTTGAACCGCCGACCTTCCGATTAACAGCCAACCCGCTCTATCTCCTGAGCCGCAGCAGCGAACTATATACATACATGAATATATACATACTTCTTACCAAGGTCTTGGGAATAAAGAAAAAAAAATCTAATTAACACAGTATTTACACCTGGTTACATGATAAAAAAATAATTGATAGTTTTTGTACTTTTTTAATTTTCATTTTAGATTTTCTTCCTGGAAGCCAGAGGGGCCACAACAGAAAATGTTCCAGGTGGTACATCCTTGCCCACATGTTCCATGACGATGTTGGGAAGAGGATAAATTGGAAAGGGATCACTATGCAACACTCTATGCCAGATGGCATTGGAGATGTTGCTCCTGTGTAAGTAATTGTAATATATATTTAAAACAATCTGAATTCACACAGCAGGCTTACAAAGTGTTCAAACTGGCATTAGCACTACTTTAAATAAACACAACCATGCTTATTAATCGACGCAGGGGGTTTCAGAAAACATTGCAGGGTCTGTTGGCTAAAAAATTGACAACACAACACAGCATCTGGCAAAGAACTGAATTGCCAAGATACACATTACTACTACTAATACACATTTCTGGTAGACTCTGAAACTTGACTGTTAAATTATGATTTTTGTTGTGAAGCAAGATAAAATAACTTTTGGCGCCTTACTTTCCAGAGTTGTTATATAGTTTCTCATAATATTATAAACAGTTATACAGTGTTTTGACATCTAACAAGCCTTAAAACGCATGGATCTTTTACTCCAACCAGCCTTCCTGGGTGATATTTCATGGTCTAATCGGCACATGAGGACATGCCTCCACCAAGTTTTTTGAACGCAGTGCTGTTTTCGGTCTGAACACTGTCTTAATCTCCAGAAAATACCTTGTTTGTTTAATGTGTACAAAAGCTGAAGTGCTTTCCTGATGTGTCTGCTGGTTCCAGGTCGTGGCCAATATATAGTTAATTACATAACCACTTGTTATAATTTGTTTTTTGTTTAGAATAAACTACTGTGAATAACATATAAAGTGAATTCCACTGACCAAGACTGAGAGACCAATTAACGGCTCTGGAACCCTTTGCAGGTGTTTTGGATTAATTAGCTGATTAGAGTGTGACACTTTGAGCCTACAATACTGAACCTTTTCACAATATTCTAATTCTGAGATTTTGAATTTGGGGTTTTCATAAGCTGTAAGCCATAATCATCAAAATTATATCAAATAAAGGCTTGAAATATCTCACTTTACATGTAATGAGTCTATATAATATATTAAATTCAAGTTGAATTACTGAAATAAATGAACCTTTGCACGATATGCTAATTTTTCGAGTTTCACCTGTAGTATTCAATGTATTTACAATCTGTAAAGACGTTTTTTGACTGATAGAGGATTTAGTTTTTACTGGCAGTCCACCTTTGGATAAAAACTGTGTAACGAAACAATGCATTTAGGATCCCCAGTGATTTTATCTGACAGTAGCATCGCTGATAACTGATGGCTCTCTTACGGCCGTAGCAGAGCTGTATTAAGTCACTAAAACAAAGTCAATTTTCCTATTTTCTGCTTATTCACGGTAAAAGCATTTAACTAAAGAACCGCAGGGTGGCTTAAAGGTTATAAGAAGTATTTAAGCTTTTATACAGAACAGTAGATGTTGGTCAGCTAGATTTTAGATATTTCCCTAGCCAGTTTTGGCCAGATGAGCCACTTTATGAACAGATCCAAATCGGATCGGGGCAGGATGAGCCAATTAATTAAAGGATCCGGATTGGATCCGGGCCGAATGAGCCACTTCCTGAACGGGTCCGGATTGGATCCGACCGGATGTGCCATTTCATGAACGGGTCTGGATCAGATCCGGGCCGGATAAGCCACTTCCTGAACGGGTCCGGATTGGATCCGACCGGATGTGCCATTTCATGAACGGGTCTGGATCAGATCCGGGCCGGATAAGCCACTTCCTGAACGGGTCCGGATTGGATCCGACCGGATGTGCCATTTCATGAACGGGTCTGGATCAGATCCGGGCCGGATAAGCCACTTCCTGAACGGGTCCGGATTGGATCCGACCGGATGTGCCATTTCATGAACGGGTCTGGATCAGATCCGGGCCGGATAAGCCACTTCCTGAACGGGTCCGGATTGGATCCGACCGGATGTGCCATTTCATGAACGGGTCTGGATCAGATCCGGGCCGGATAAGCCACTTCCTGAACGGGTCCGGATTGGATCCGACCGGATGTGCCATTTCATGAACGGGTCTGGATCAGATCCGGGCCGGATAAGCCACTTCCTGAACGGGTCCGGATTGGATCCGACCGGATGTGCCATTTCATGAACGGGTCTGGATCAGATCCGGGCCGGATAAGCCACTTCCTGAACGGGTCCGGATTGGATCCGACCGGATGTGCCATTTCATGAACGGGTCTGGATCAGATCCGGGCCGGATAAGCCACTTCCTGAACGGGTCCGGATTGGATCCGACCGGATGTGCCATTTCATGAACGGGTCTGGATCAGATCCGGGCCGGATAAGCCACTTCCTGAACGGGTCCGGATTGGATCCGACCGGATGTGCCATTTCATGAACGGGTCTGGATCAGATCCGGGCCGGATAAGCCACTTCCTGAACGGGTCCGGATTGGATCCGACCGGATGTGCCA
>NC_060151.1:28613056-28781539 GCF_021292245.1 Micropterus dolomieu
AGCGGTTCAACAGAACAGGTTCCACAAAGAACAAGGCTCACCCTGATCAACCAGTAGAAGTTGAGTGCACATGTGTTACATCACATCAGACAACAGCGGCATTAGTGGTGTAGGAAAACCTTCATTTTTATTTCTTCACCGGCAGGACTGGCAAAACATACACAAACTGTCCGTCAAGCAGCACCAGGAACACACACACTCTTAATCCGACCAGGGCTACGTCTAATAACTGCCACTTCTTCTAATGTGGCTTTCTGACATATTGAGGGGATGAGGGGAGCAGGGGGAGCAGGGATGATGGGAGCAGGCAGCAACATCGATTTTGATGCATTGTTTTTTTTTGTAGTGTCACATTTTAAGAAACTCACATTTTTCCCTACAAAAAATGGCTTCTTCACAAAAACTGCTGTATAAATATCATACATTAATATATTTTCTCCACTTTAAACGAGTCAATATTTCAAAGCTACTTCAGCCTAGGGCTGGGCGGTATATCGGTATATAATGTATACCAATATAATTTCAAAAGAAATATGAAATTAGACCATACCGTTTATACCGATATAGTTTGATGTTGAGGTGACAAATTTTTTTCGTAAAGTCCTGCAAGCGTTTGCTCCTCTCTCTCCCTCACTGCGCAGCCCCGCCCCTCCTTCTGCATCTGCACTCAGCCGTCTACTCACAAACTCTCAACAAGATGGATTGAGACACAGTGCTGTCGACACTGTTAAAGACCTGACTTGTAAAAAGAAAAGCACAGTCAGTCAGTGCTTCGCACACATACACGTCCGCGGGCCGCCCAGGTTAGACGACACACTGCTGCATTTATCAGAAAAACATGTGATTATGTTTCAAGTCGTGACACTGGACACACCAGATGTTATTTGTTAGCTACCACGTTAGTTTTGTTTTGATAGACTATGTCGTCAACACGCCTCCTCAACATGCAGCTGCTGCTGTGAAGGGAATCACCAGAGGAAAAGTCCAGAAGACAAGTTCTGTTTTCTTTTCGGTGACTTTATACATCCTAACCTACAACTGATGGAGAAAGTCACCGAAGCGGACATACAGGGAGAGAGAGACGGTAAAGCACCTTTTCCACTGCAAGGTAGAACCTCGACTCGCCTCGACTCTACTCGCCTTCTTTTGGTTTTCCTTTGTGTAAAAGTTGTACTTGTACCTGCTACCAGGTACTTTTTTCGTATCACCTCCGTCTTACCTGTGTTTAGATTCTGAGTAATGTTGAAACGTTTTAACTGAAATCAAAAGACAGCTGTGTGTGCGTTCCTGGTGTGTGTGTCGCATTTAATATTGCGTTGCGACAGTTGTGTGTTGCATCTCTATGACGACCAGCTAGATGGAGGGGTGCTATCTCTGGCCTGGGTACTATCTGCAATGGAAAACGGAGGACGGCTAAAACTGCCCCCCCCCAGCCCACTTAGCAGAAATACCGATATACATTTTATACCGGAATTCTGCCTAACAGTACCGGGATATAACTTTTTGGCCATATCGCCCAGCCCTACGTTAAAGACCACCAGGTCCCAGCTAGCGCTTGACTGCAGTAATGTTTACTTCCCTTCAATCCCTTACCTAACAGCTCCTCGATTACTGGGTCCTAAGGGGTGGCAGTAGCTCAATTTGTAAGGATTAGGCTGCCGGTTTGAATCCAGCTTGGACTAGGAGTTGCGGAGTGGGAACTGCCGTGTGACATCTGACATCTCTCCATGTGTGCTATGGGTCCTGTTTGTGCATGTGTGTATTTTGGACCCGTGTGTAAATACTAACATAAATAGAGTGAAAACATTGAAAAAGTAACAAACTCAAAGTGGAACTGTATCACTCACATGTTGGTTGGCAGGCAGCGGAAAATAATTAGAGGGCCCGCCAAGGGAGCGTTTTCCTTAGAATAAATAAAGCAATAAAGCGTGCACGTCCCGGCGTTTGATCCGCATTTAGTGGACACTAATTTTCATTTCACTGAGGAAATTCAGGGGAATCCAATCACTCGTTTACTGACGGCTTCTTTAGAGGTGTGTCAAGTAAGCCAGAGTCTCTCGAATGTCCTTCAGAACTTTTCAAAGTAAAAGCTCTCAATAAACTCAACATGAAGCATTGCTGCAAACAACGTAACAAGTAACTTTTGGTGTCATTACTGAGATCTATTTCAGCATGAGCCGCTATCAATTCATTATTTTTCTGCTATCAAAGCAATCTGGCCGCGGGCCCGATATTATTGCTGGCAGGCCAGTTCTGGGCCGCCAATTGCCGACCACTGGTTTAAAGGGTTCCTCCTGTCCCTTAATATGAGGTGGCATTGTCAGGTCCTAAAAGGTATGCTTTCTACTCTACAGGTACTACATGTAAAAACAGTTGTTGTGCAAAGATACAGTGACTCCTGGGGACCTTGGTGACACCATGAGGTGAGACGAGTGCACAGAAGTGTTGGACAGATGGATGAGCTGTTGCTTGAACGATCAATTGATCCTCTCATTTCAGCTAGGTTTTTCCAAAAATGCTGAACTTTTAAATTCAGTTAGTTATATCAGTTCTGATATCAGAGGATAAACTTTCAATTTCACTGAGGGTATGAACTTTACTGTCGTGCCACCATCAAGATGAACGCTTATTAAAATTAATGCTCTAAGAACAGGGTGTGTGAAGCTCGGACATCAAGGCTAAAGTTGTAAAACTGCAGTCTCCACTTGGTGCACACAGAAAGTCGGCCATTACAGTAGAGGCAGATGTGATTGATGGCTGCAGCGCTGGAGAGAGGGAAAGTGACAGACGAAGGGCCGACAGCAGGAACTAGAAGGCAGATAGATCATCCGTCTGCTATCCCTTCAATCTCTCTTTACTCTCAGAGTTCTGCAGATGTAGAGGCTCACCTCACAGGAGTCAGGACAGAACACACATCCTCGCGGTCACGTGCGGCCTGAACACTTTCAAGCTTCTGTTTTGCAGAAAAACTTGCATTTAAATCTCCACAGGGTAACTTTGTAATAGTTTGTTTTGGGCTTGATACATAAAAATACTTGTAAGAATTAGTTATTTCAGAACACTGTGAAGTATCCTAAAGCACACCCATTGTTCATCCACACAGGTTTTTTCAGACCTCTTATCAGGAACGTATAGATGTGTACACAGTGGACTCGATTTCCATCTTCTTCCCTGTTAACTATGTTGCACATGTTACACATGTTAGACTGGGGCACTGTTTTAATAAATAGTGTCACCGTCTGGGCCCAAAACCTGTTTCCAGTGTCACTGTATGAGCTGAAAGTAACAAAAGTGAAATTAAAAAGTGCAAAGATGTTAAATAATGAGAATAGGGTCAGGTAGTTGGAACACTTTCAGGGAAAATATCTCAGGTTGAGATATTATTACACATTATGAGGAAAAAGGTGATAGTAAATACAAAAATCTCAATATTTTGAGAATAAAGGTGCAAAAGAACCACTGAGGCAACAAACCCCAGAAACACTGACCAGAACTGTATACTGGTTATAGGAAAGAGTTACAGTGGAACCCCAAGTCTTTGTACAGAATGGACAGTGAGGACATGCTAAAACATGGACATGTAATCAGTCTATCCAGTCCAATCATCAAAGACATCATTTCATTTTGATCTACTATGACTCATTATATGAACTTTTTCTGTACTATTCTGACTTTCTCAAAATTATGAGAAAAAAATTATTCCTTTTAAATATTTCAACTTTATTCTCACAGTGATCACTGATACCAACATGTGTTTGGTATCAGTGTTGAAAGCATCAGTCGAAACCTGAATGTTGCTGTGAGTCTCTGCAGCATTCATGAAAAACCTCACTTCAGAAAGTCTCAGCTCATTCTTAATCCTTTGAGCTTCGATTGAAATTCACAGGGACCATTACCGCCGGGGGCCTCGTCCAATTCAGAATCCGCGCACTCCCGCTGGGGACCCCAGCATAGAGCCGGGCTGTCGTTCTCTTAGGGCAGCTCTGTCATGTGTCAGGATTAGTCAGGCGTTGAGGTGGACCTTGTTATTGAAAAGCTCACCTGTCTCGCTAACCTCACTCTCTCCTACCTGATCTCCAGGAGAGGGAAACGTCCAATTTCCGTGATATTTTACTTTGTAATGAAAGTGTCAAGAGGATGTGAAAAGGAAGCGATGCACCATAAATCCCTTCCTTGGGAAAACAGGTTGGAGTGCACCCGCGTCTGTGCCGGTCTGAGTGCTCGGTGAGTCAATGTTTTATTCAGTCTGTCTGCGTTAAACTCTCTGGGTTTTGACGTGGATGAGGCCGGCCCTTCAACTGACAGGTAAGTGCAGACAGACAGTCCATGATTTTGTTTTTGTTTTTTATACCTTCAACTAGAAGTTCTGTTCATACAATTATGCTAATATCTACAGTAGGATTTCAGAAAAATCTGACCTATTCTGTGACCCAAATGGGAAATTAAGATCGAGATACTAGAAAGACTTTCTAACCTGTGGTTAAGATTTTTAAAGCGCAGTTTAGGTAGGTTTAGGGAAAAAAATCATGGTTTAGACTTAGACACAGAATTTATTGTGTCACAGAGAGGTATTTAGTGGTTTTCAGGAATGGGTAACGAGCGTGCAGTGCTGTTAACAAGCTAATTACTTAATTACTTTCAGGTTGTGGGTAAAAGTAAAACATGGGGACATTTTCTTAAATAGGCGCTTTCACACAGAGATCCCGTAATAATCCTGCTGCCGTGTGTGCTTCCACATACAGATCCGGCTTTCCGGTTACAAGACTGTGACTTTTAACAGAACAGCATTGGAACGCCACACCTGTCCCGGCATGCCGGCTGTGGCTTTTCACACAGACATTGTTCCATCTCTGTTTCTACCAACGTTCCCGGCTCAGAGGCGGATCAAATCAGTCCACCCTTTCCGGCTCAATACCTTTCACAGCGCAGAGAGCTGGCATTTTGACGTAATAATCCTGGGAAATAAGGCAGCGTGAAAGCACCTAACGTAACGTAGGTCTCCACCGGTCCACTCCATTATAACCAATCAAGATCTGATCCAGGACCCAGACTAGTTACAAATTGTGAGGTCAATTAGGGTCTCCTTTTGGGAAACTTTCGCGTAAGAAGAACTTACATTTTATCCATGCAACAATCTCTGATCGGGGTGATCACAGCCAAGAGACTCTAACATATATTATAACTATAATCTAACAGACTGACTTGCAGACAGACTCACCCCCATGTTATCAAAGCTGGGTGGCTGAAAAAGTGAAGATCATACAAACAGAAAAAGTCTTGTGTTTGGGCCCATTCCTTAAACACCTAGCTTTTTGGCTTCCTTTTAATATTTATTAAATTGAAAATAGAAGTAAAATAAAATATCTGGCAGAGGAAAAGAGGGCCAAAAATTTAAGAATGAACCATTTAGCTATTTACACCAAACAGCTCGGTCCTTGGCAGACCTACCAAATTTCAATGAAACCTGTGAAGCAGTTTTAGATCCATCCTGCTAACTGAAAACAAGAAACAAACAGGAATGCAAAGTGCAAACCATGATGGAGCTAATCAAACAAGCCTTTTTAGCAATGCATGCGGGGCGGTGATGGAGCAGTGGATAAAACACATGCCTTTGGTGTGACAGGCTCGGGTTCAATCCCCCTCCAATGTGTCCCTGAGAATGACACTTAGCCCCTAGTTGCTCCAGAGGTGTGCGATAAAAGCATCAGCTAAATGAATAAATGTAATGCTTGGACACCGTGGGGCTCCAGCTCCCCCCGTTACCATGGACAGCAGAAAGCAGGTAAATCTCTGCCCTGCTCCATAATGACACAGTCTGAGCTATCCTGTCGTGTTTCAACCCAGCAGACGGCAGATTGGTCAATTTCAATTACAGCCTTCCTTATCAGCCTCCAGAGAGCCGGATCTCTGCTGCTGATTGGACGGGATGTGGCTTCATGAGCCGCTGGGAAGCACAGTCAGTCCTCACGTTCTACCTGTATTTATCTGTTTTTGTGACATGTATCTCAGTGCCAAACCAGACTGGAAGCAGTGAAATAGGAGCAGTAATAAAGGGAGAGAAGTGAGAAAGGGGGAAAATGTGTGTTTGCATGAAGGATCAATAGCTAATCCTGAGCTTAATCTGGTGTCTCTGGTTCACAGCGTATCTGTCCTCCCTCCCTGCTGCTGGCTGCTTCCTTATGAAGAGAACAACATTGTTTGTGTCTGACAAAAAGCTCCAGTGATTTAGGAGCTAATGGCTCCACCAGAAGAGTGTCTGCACACAGAGAGGAAGACAGAAGGAAGGCTTATCACAGACTGAGGCGATGGAAGAGAGAGATAAAGATGTCTGAAGAAAAGATGATAACCACAAAGAGGCTTTAAACATTTCTTTTGTACATTCACACTGTGAGCAAGCTGAGCACTTCACCATCTACCTCATTACAACATCACACATTATTTTGCAAAACAGTCCCAACTCAAGATCCTCTTAGTGGCTTCCACTGGAGCTGTCAACCATTTCACACTGTACTCATCAGGACGGAATTGCTCAGTTGTCCTTGAGATGGATCTATTGACATGATTTCATGCAAAGCACCTAAAGGCTTCTTGTCCATATTGCTTGCCTTGAAAATAGTTCTGTAGTTACAATCAGTCACTTGCAGGCCGTCCTCTCACCTAACACGCTCTCTCAATCATTTGCTTTGCACTTACAGTATGTGTTACTTTATGCACCTGCAATCTTGTGTCAGGTATTGCAGAATTTATTACTGAAAAACGAAGTTTAAATAATATCATGCAGCAGAATGCACCTCTGTTCTTTGATAGCCAGGTCTCTTTCTCAGAAATCCTGAGGCTCAGGAACTATAATTTGATATTTAAATTGGCATGCAGCCATGCTAGTAGTGGGATAATACCCTCCAAGTTTTGCAGGGACTAAGAAAGAAGGTTGGTTTGCCTCTTATGATCATGCAATGTACAACTTGTCAGGTATCATGCCTTAAATATTAGTGTGTGTGTGTATATATATATATATACTTAATATATAAAGATTAGCATCCACTGCAGTGCTGTCTTTAGACTAGGGTGACCAGATGAGAATGGGTGAAATTCGGGACACGTGGCTACCGGTACATTGAGTGTCAATGAACATTAACACTTGTGAAAATCAAAACACAACGCTAAAATTAATTATTTTTGTACATGAAGTCACCTGTCTGTTACTAGGAAAAAAACAACAACTGTGTATATGTAGTTAAATCATGATCTTTTACCTAATTTCTATTTTTATTTAATTCATGTCATCAGTGCAGTGTCACATATGCGCAACGCTCGTGTCAGATCTCTCCGCCGTGGCTTCCTTGAAGCTACACTTTCCCTGTCCTCGCAACTGTAACTTCCACTAACCACAAGAAAACAAAAGGCTATAACAACGCTGTTGACACAATGTGCAGATAACCTGCAGCCCCTGCTGGAGCAAGAGAACTATACAACCATCAGTATTTAATGTTTAATTAGGCTATAATTAAAACTCATGTTGGGTCTAATTTTCGGGACAAACCGGACAGTAGTCGGGACGACTGCTCGTAATTTGGGACTGTCCAAGATTTTTCGGGACGTCTGGTCTCCTTACTGTAGACATTATAATGTTTTGAGACGTTAACAGAGATAAAAAGTGATAACCTCAATGTCCACCAACACTCACTTTATAGCTGTAATCTCTGCGGTATAAAAACGTTTATCCTTTTCAGTCCACTCTGTCCAGCTGACACATTGTCTCCAACACATGGTCAGGACCCCTTGGCGCCGCTTTTCAATGCTCTCGGTACCCTTTTAGAGCAGATTTTTGACGTTTAGGGCTCCGCTGTCAAGTTAGCAACGGTTAGCAACAATAAATACGCAAAGTCAGGTTGGACTTTTAAAATAAAACGTTTACATTTGGTTAGGTTTAGGCACCAAAAGTACTTGGTTAGGGTTATGAATACATCATGGTTTGGGTTAAAATAACTACGTACGTCAGTTAACACATTCAAGTAACATTACTTGCATAACTTATGCAATTTACGTAACTTAAATAAATATTTAACATTGACTTCTTGTTTCAAACGGGGCACGAACACCGGTCTCCTGGTTGAAACTCTGGGTTCTGGCCCTCCACCCATCGTAGCCACCTCCTTACTTGGTCTTTTCTGGTAAATATCATACCTTTACTGTGAAAAAGGGACGCAACAGGGCTTCCCCCACTGGGTTGATCTATGACGCCATAGGGATAGCCAGTGCGTAACAAACTGACGCCGACGGGTCTTGACCAGGCGTCCATATGCCAAGTTGTGAATGAGAATGGGTTGTGTAGGACTCACCACAGACACCCTACATTCTCATGGACTCGTCTGTGGGCTCATGGGAAATGGTAAATACATAAATACTGAACTGACAACATTAGACCACTTTTGAGAAAGGCTTTGTTCCAAGGCTGAATCTCTAACTGTTATGAATGGATTTTAAATGAGGGTTTCTTACTTTTGACACAGAACCCGAAAGTTTCACTTCAGCTCTCTTCTGATTCTGATTATTAATCACATTATCAGATAAGAGAAATCTTATTAAACCAACTGCCGCATCAGCTTTTTTTGATTGTCTATTTAGTATATAATAGTTTTGTGGATTAAATTAAGCTTTGAATCAAGAATTTGTATTTTTCACATTACTTGACCATATTGATTAATTGTTTCAGCCTGAATGTTTATTTCTTTGCAGTCCTATTCCCAGAGAAAGATGCAAAACCCCAGTTTACAATCAATTACTAATGTTGAATGCTTTTCAAATTCTTTCTCCTGCATCTGCACACATGCCTATCCACCACCTCCTCAACTTCTCCGTCTGCCTCGCCACATAAAAGACCTCATTAGCTCCTGCATTAACAGGAAAGGAGTGTTGTTACTGGACATACATTGTGAGGTGCAGATTCATCCAATGGAAACATAATTCCTGGATACCGGACTGTTTCTTTCACATACATGCATGGACATACAGATTCAATCAGACATTCTCCCGCACTTGATTCTATCTCTCATATTATGAGTCAAATCCAATCCAGTGTCAACGCTCCAGTGCTCAGACTCATCCCCCTGCCTCCTCTGTCGGCCTGCCGCTTCAGTCCGTCTGCAGCTTGGAGGAATAACTCACCCACTGGCCCCAGTACTATAAGGCTGGCTATCGATTAGAGAACCGGCCCCGGAGAGATCGACTTCTTCAAAACACAGAGAGAGATGGAGTCGGTTGATGTGGATATTTTGTAGGGGCACTCGAGTGCTGCAGTGTTGAGGACATGAACACACAGAGCAGATGTTAACTTAACTTCCCAACACACTGAGGTCCCATCCTCTTGTTGTGGATCATTTATTGACATGACTCTTAAACAATCAAAAATGTTTGGGTTAACAAACTATATCGGGTCGAGATTTGAGAGGGTGCAGATTTGTAACTTTTCAAGGGCAAACACACAGTCAAAAATTTTAAATAAATGCTGGACAGTTTGGGTTAGACTAGAGTGTATTACAAGAATACTTGTCTGACAAAGCCTGATAAGTCTAAAGACTGTCATTTGAGTTGATTCAGATTCAGATTAATTCTTTATTGTCCTCGTGGAGGAAATTTGTTTTCACAGACTGTAGGAAGAGCAACCTTCAGCGCAGATAACATGCACACAATACACAATATTGTTCACATATCTATACATATTACACAGGAGAGGCAGCTGCAACTAAATATCATGCATTTGTCTGTGAATTAAACAATCTAGAAAACATTTCCCATGGTGTGTTTTCTTGCAGAGTAGCCGTCTGGATCTGCAGCTTGAGGGGAGAAGGGTGAAACATGAGTTGAGAGGGGGGTTTGGATTTTGTATTATGGTATTTGCTCTGCGAGCTGTGGCGGTGTCAATGAGGGCTGGCAGGTTGGGAATGGGAAGACCAATTATTTTAGAGGGCATGTTAGTGATTTTAAGGAGCTTGTTTTCTATTGGTGAGAGAGGTCATGGTGAAGTAGCAGGTAGCACAGTACAGGAGGACGGGTTCAATGATACTACGGTACAGGAGGTGTGGTTTGACTGAAGAGTCCTGAGTTTAACTATGACAAAGAGTCTTTGTTTGCAGCATCTGTGGATGATTTGTTATGAGATGTTTATTTTCCAGTTGGTGTGAAAGCTGTTCATCAAACTGGTGTTAATTAATGCTCAATCAACTATTTCTTGGTGAGATGTCAGTTAAGTGCAAGTTACAAGAATGTTATTGCCAAACATGAGTCAATGCAGAATGGCGTCAGTCACCCGTCAGTCCGTGTGACTTCATGTTTGCTCCCCTTGGTTTGTTGTTTTAATTAGCCAGTGTGAACATGGAGACCAGAACTAAAAACCAACAGTGGATTCTTTTTTGGCCAACGGACAGACGATAAACAACATGATCAATCCTCAAGCCAAGTTTGTGTTAGAGATCTAAAAAAAGCAACATTGTTTTCTGGTCTTATGAGGACATTTGAGTAACTACTATGGATGTTTAAAGAGAACTGGCTACCATGTTCCAAGATGTTGCTCCATTCATTACAAATAAAGTTGCTCAGATAACACCCCCTCTCAAAGAAATTCTTCAAGCGTCCATGTCTGTGGAACCGATAAAGCATTAATTAGTGTACTCTGGAGAGGCTGCTGTTACCCATTTCCTTTACCTGAAGTCTTAAGTATCGTTTAACCATGTGTCTACGCTTAGTCATGCGGCGGATCAAAGAACAATCATATAAATCATTTGTAAAAATGTAAATGCTCCGTATTTGTATAGCGCCTTTCTAGTCTTTTCAACCACTCAAAGCGCTTTTACACTACATCTGCATTCACCATTCACACACTTAGCCTAAGTACTCAAACAGAAACTAACGTTCACACACATTCATACACTAGCGGAACAGCGACCAGAGGCAATTCGGGGTTCAGTGCCCCCCTTGGGTGCCCAAGGACACTTCGACATGCAGCCTGGAGGAGCCTACCTTCCGATTAACGGGTAACCCGCTCCAACTCCTGAGCCACAGCCGCTGTAAGCAACTATTTGTTATCTGTTATGTTTTTTGGAGGCAGTGACGAACAATCTCCTGCTGATACTGTAGAGGCAGCAGATCAGAATAAATATACTGAAATTTCCCTTTATGATTTAAAAAACTTATTGGATCTAAAATTCCAATAATACAAAGAGTAAGGTGTTAGTGACACTCCAAAAAATGTTGTCTGTGTGCATCGTGATCCATCTAAACTATTAAAGACACTGAGACCACTTCACGCACCTTCATCCCATCACACCTGAGTTACTGCAACAGCCTTAATCAAAAATATATTAATCCACTCCAGTCTGTACAGAACTCTAACCAGAACAATGACACGTCATCCCATCACTCCTGTTTTACCCTCTTAACACTGGCTCCCAGCAGGTTTTAGAAACTACTACTACTTTAGATTACTTTTAAGGCTCTTCATAGTCTCCCTGCCATATGACCTCGTAGTACCGTACGTGCCAGCACATACTTTTAAGATCCTCGGGCAGAGGTCTGTTGTCTGGTCCAGAGGCCCGGCTGAAAACTTAAGAGGACATAACCTTTGCAGTTAGAGCCCCAAGGCTCTGGAACAATCTGCCTGAGGAAATGGGGTCAGCTGAGTCTCTGAACTCCTTAAACCCCTTCTTAAAACATACTTTTATCTGAGAGTCTTTCCTTAAGTTAAAATTTTCTTTGAACTGTTTTTTATTTGCTTGGCCACTAAAATAAAAGGCCAATACCGCCTTACAGCACAGTCCTGTTACTGGGGGATTTAAATCTGCTAATTTATATCACCTTATGTCAAGAACTCCAAAACTATCTCTTGAAATAGACTTAATTCGGATAAATCCCTCTCTTGTCACCTGTCACTACATGTTTGTATGTTGTCACCAAAATTCAATCAATCTTTGCACCAGTTCACCTTGATTAATCCTGAGCTCCCAAAGCCTGTTCCTCCATATCGAAGTTTAAAATTCAAAGACTCCACAGGTTGCACAGTTCTAGAGGAAACGTCTGCTTCGATTGTGTTCAATCACGATCACACGTGGCCTGATTGAATGTCATCTTTGTCAAATCCTAAAGCTTCATTAACTGTGGTGGGTCTAAGCACAGAAACGAATCAGTGGAGGCTGTCGACCTTCGACGTCCGTCACCTTCCCACTTTATGTCCCCGTAGATGGTGAGGGACAAGAAATTAGCCGCGAGTGAGACACCAGAGTTCAGACGAATGATGACACTCATACTTCTGGTCAGGCATCCTTAGTGTGTGTGTGTGTGTGTGTGTGTGTGTCCTTCCACCTCCCATTTCACCTTGTTAAGATAAGACCTTCCAATGCCACAGGGGCAAATTAATCAAATTAGGGCTGAGATGTCCAATGGACCAGTGACCTCAATTTTGTCTACGGAGACACACACACACACACACACACTGTGCTTACAGTACAAACAAACACACTTCCACCCATCTCCATCTCTGTCTAAATTAAATCAAGCTCCACTCTGATCATTAGCCCAACCAATTGAAGAGTGAAGGGAATCTCAATAGCTCTGCAGAATTTTATTTACTCTGAGCAGTGTGACAGGTAATATTTAAGGTAACCACAATTCAATCATTAAATCTTGTTATTATTTTCCTCACTTGCTTTATTGCTTCAACTTATCTTAGATACTGTTAATTTTGTGCACTCAGATTTCCTGTGCATTGTGGGATTACCAATTGAGGCGTGCTCACTTTTTTTAGTTTTACGTCTAAATAAAGTGGTTTAGATAATCTGGATAAATTGTTATCTTTTTTACGACCTGTCTGATGTATCAGGGCCGACAGACTTTTGTTGTGGTGTTTCCAGATCCCAGAATTTAACAGTGAAATGATCATTTTAACTGACAGTAATGATAGACGAAGCCTACAAAAGCATGACCCATGTTGAAATAATCCTTTCGTCACGGTTTGTCGAGCAGGTTAACAAGGAGTTCAAGAATTGAATCCAAATGCAGACTGTAAGGTTGAGCTGGTGCAGTTCAATATGATTTAATAAAATAATAAAAGGAACACTTACGGGAAGGTGTCAAAACCAGGAGAGCAGTTCAAACAGCCAAACATATCTAACAGCGAACAGGCAAGAACAAGGGCGTCACTTTGTGTTGAAGTGGTGGGGACATGAGGGATGTGAAGAGACACTTAGCTCGTGAGACTTTACGATTAGGTTTTAGGTTCACGAGAATGAGACGAAAAGATCCTTAAACAGTGTTTTAAAGATATCCGCAATGCCGAGATATAGGCATGAGGAGTTTTGATCATTAAAGACTTAATTTCCTGCATTCTGGTGAAAGTTTCTGCACCAATTTATGGTGGAAATGTTTTATTTTTTTTTCAAAAGGAAACACAAAATTCAGGTAGCACATTACATTTGTACAAAATATATAAATATAACAGAATATAAAGCAGTGCAGCTCTCAGGCATTCTGTGTCGCTTTCAGATCTGTTTCTCCTGTGGATCAGCTTTTCTCATGCAATATCATCCCTGCTGAGGAAACACAGAACGGAAAACTTGGCCAAACAGAAACTGTGTGAAGAAGTTATTAAAGTTCACATATTTGAGTCATTTTATAATCAGTAGCTCTTTTGAACAATGCACATTTGTTTCTTCTATATTTTAATTGCTTTGCATGTTTTCTTAATGTGCAAATAAACTTTTCTAAAGGCATTTTCATTAGTTATTTAACTGCAAGCTATATTTCAAAATGTTTTTTTTTAACAAATTATGCTTTAAAAAAGTGATGGGGACAAAATCAGCCATTTCAGATAGTGGTGGGGACATATCCCCAGCATCCCCAGTGTAAATGACAACTATGGGCAAGAATCAAAATCCAAAAGTACAGGCAAGGTCCTGGGGAAACAAATACCAGTAAAATGCCAGGGACGCTCGACACACAGTAAAAAAGACGAAGTGACACTGAGACAAAGGAACAAAAAGACTAAATACACCAGTGAAGGGAGCACAAAGAGACACAGGTAAAACTAATCAGAGCAGGGCAGACAATCAAACAGGCAAGAAAGCACACAAAGGCATTGAACCTCTAATTTAAACTCAGAACAAAATTATATTTACCTATAAGATGTGTTTTGTCTTGTAACAGTCTGTGTCCATGCTGCGATTATCAGAGATCATAATCCCAGCTAGGTTTCTGCACAGTTATATTTTGTCACAGCTAAGTTGACTTTAACTGCATCAGACTGACTGATCAAACAGATTAGTTCAGACTTGCTGCGTTGTCCTTGTGATGTTACGAACTGATCGGGAAGGGCAAAGTCCTGGTTGACAGAACAGACAAAGAGCAAGAGGAGAGACAAAGGGGATTTATTAAAGAGTAAAGAAGGAAAATCATTCAGTGTGTGTGTGTGTGTGTGTGTGTTTTGTGTCCCCATGGTTGCTATAAGCTGATGAGCTGCAAACTGTACAGTGCTGAACACTCATTATTAGACTATTTTAAATAGAGCAGATAGACCGCCTCATATCCCTTAGCGTTTGCAAAGTTTAACTACATCTCACAATTCACTTTATGAACACACTCAGCATTGCTCAGGAGGGACTGCCTGATATTTCTTGGGTCAAAGTGGAATTTGTGACCTCATGGTGTCAAAGTCTGTGGTCACCAATGTTGTTAGGATTCATCAATCATGTACATAACTCTTAATTCTAACCCAGAAGTTTTTTTGCCTAACCCTAACCAAACTGAGCTTGCTGGTGACGTCATGAATGTTTAAAGGTGGTGCATAGTATTTGAACGCTTCTTCTAACGTGATCCAAAGTCACATCAATCCACAAACACACATGCATGTAAATCCATTGCAGACACAGACTGATAAAACTGTCTGCAGGGAATAAGGCAGTAGGAGGCGGGATGTTTGACTCCACCCACCCTGACTTATGGTTCAGGGCCTGCGACCCAACAAGGGGTGACAGCAGGGAAAGGTCGAGATCCTCCTTCCCTGAGAGGATTCCCTCACACAGCATGACACAAACATAACCACATACTGTACAGAGACCCTCATGTTACAGAAACACTGGATCAAGAGAGATTAGATGCAGTAAATACCTAATTTTATGCTCCTTAAATCAATTTCTTTCCACATTAACATATTAAATTCAACAGTTGTCTTTGTGTGCATCTCTCTCCAACACACGCTGCTGCTGCAGCTGTGTTGCGTGCGCCTGGACGCAGCAGTCTAAAGTGTCACCTAGACTTTTGTATTTGCAAAGTACAGAAGTCAAAGAGAAAGTTATAAGGAGCATGCTAGTGCTGTCATTGTCAAAATCCTGAAACATCACTACAGACAGCTGAGTTCAGGAGGTGTCCGCTGCGGTGCTTAAATGACGTAGACTTTTGCGGGCAATTTCATATATAATAACGAAAATATAACCTCTCAAATCACGGCAACCACATTCCTCTTCGACAGAGAGGCAAGACATTATGGTGAATAAGAAAGAAAAGTGGCCTACTCACATCACCATGTTCTGGAAATAGACCAGCTATGGTGCACACACAGTTTAATATCCACACAAACAGGTGCTCAGTGGCGACCTGACCCGAAATGAAAACAGCCTTTAAAACAGGCACAGCAGCCGCATCAAATCCACTGAAAAAGCACTTGTAAAGTTACTCAGCTATTTGAAAGGCATCCGACGTCCTGTTTCTTCTTGAAACTACTTTTATGGTTGAATAGCTGGCTGCTTGCTTGCACGTGTGCTCTGCTAGTCTACTTGTCAGATGTTGCGTTTCACCCGGTTTCCGGAGTCGTGTCGTCTTTTCACATGATCATATGTGGGCTATGTGACACGAATATCAAAGAAAATAAAACTAAATTCATTCTGTTGAATCTGTGGAATCTATTTCTTTATATTTCATCGTATTCCTTATAGCCTACTGATTGCTACAGACTTTTGAGGTCAAAAAAATGGAATGAGAATGGGCCGGATATACCAACGCCTTTATCAGTTAGTTTGTTATTTTGTGACTTTGGTGTTTTAAAGGGTTAGTTTGGATTCATACTAACTGATCGAGGTAGACCAGCAACTCCTGTGTTATTGTTTTTGTCGGAGAAGCATGGTGGCTTTGAAGAGAAAATGTTTTAGTTACGCTGTCAGAAAATGCTGTAATGTTTTGATTAACAAATGGAAATAAATAGCACATAACAAGAGGCAGATCTGGTCTCTCTGGTTCAAATGTTTTGGGGGGGGGGGGGGGGGGGGGGGCAGATTGTTATTTTCTCAGTGAATGCGTAGTCACGCCCATTTGTCATCTCAGCGTGGTTTTTCACCTGATTTTCAGCAAGCAATGAAACTGAGGAATCCTTCCACGATAATGAATCACTTCCTGTGGTGTGAAGATGACGGACACACACACCTCCAGACCTCGTGGGGACAATAATAAAGGCAGATGATATCTAGATGAGTAGAGTTCCTGCAGTCTCACACACATACAGACTGCTACTTGCGGCAGGAAGCATCTGGTCTCACCAATGACACAGTTGGTGGAGTGTGACTCCGACCACCTGGCACTCTTTAAGTATCCTTTTATAGATGAAATGAATGACATTATGTCTGTGTGTGATCTCATCAAAGCCCTCACCCTGTGGAGGCTCTTTATTAAAACACCTGTTGTGTTTTCTCTGTATGATCACACCTGTCCGTCATTGGCGAAAATGAAACTACTAAGTGTGTGCTGACACATTTTATCATTTAACTTTATAGTTACTTTGGAGTAAAGCAGCCGTCCACCTGATCAGTCCTGAGCTTCATCATGTATTTAAGAAGCAAAAAGTTTGATTCTGTTTCCTCTGGAGATTTTCCTCTTGCTGTCCTTTTTAAGTACCTCGCATGCACAATAAAGAAATCACCTGGAATTGTTTCATTCCAAAAATATAGTCATGTGACCAGCCTGACAGTGTTGGAGACCTAGGCGAGATTTTAGATTGGCGCCCCCAACTTTTCTCTAAACTAAAGACTAAAACAGCAGATCCAAAGACCTAAAACAGGAGAACTCTGAAAACGCTGCCAACCCCGTTTTAATTTTAAAACTTTAATAAACAATTACACAGAAACTCACGTTTTCCATCCTGGTTGGATTTGGCAAAGCAAACACATAAATCCACTGACAGTGTGTTGTTGTTTTTTTTTTATTAAAATATGCTCAAATAACACTTATACTGTATATCCCGTATTTGTTTTGAGACGTCGTGTGAGACCACTTGACAAGCGTTTTAAGTCTTTTTAATGTAAACGGAGATCAATTCTGATACGCAGCTTAAACACTAGTGTGGACGGAGATCGAAAACATAGCAGTGTGGATGTAGCCTTAGTTTTCCTTCCTCTTCTGTGTCTTTTGTCAGGGAATGTAACCTCTTCCTGAGACCCTGAAGAAAGAATGTTTTTAAATTTTGATTTCGTAATTGTAGTCGTCGTAATCGTAATTCCAGTAATTGAGACGTAAGAAACATGTCACAAAGATTTATTTTTCTCAAAAATGCATAAACTTGCTTTCCTTTTCTATTACAGTTATCTTATATATAACAATGTAAAACTAATTTCAAACACATTCATCAGGGAAAAATCATATTTCTTTTTCTTTTTTTTTTAATATTACTACCTTTTAAAAACATTTTCCTCACATGAACGCATGAATGCATGGTACATTAATAAACAATTCTCGGTGTTTGAGACACAGAGAAACATGTTGCACTTCACACACTTCACAAAGATCTTCCTGTTTCGTCTCTCCCGCACCTTAATATGACGATTAATACCAAAAATATGGAAAATCAGTGGAAGCAAGTCCCGCTGTCTGCTACAAAGGACATAAAAATTTATTTTAAAAGGCTTAACGTTAACATACACCTCTAAAATCTTAATATAATATAGTTATCAACAATACAAACTTGACATTTGTATAAAGTTTATCATTGGCCTCTCTTAGCGCCATAGAAGCTGGTTGGTGTGATTCAAGCCATTTTGAAAAGACATCACTAGAAAGCCCAGGATGTACTCTACACAGTACATTAGGACTCAAACAGGTTACATGCATGGTGTTTGAAATAAAGCCCTAAGTGCCATGTCCCCCACAGAGGACTAAAATGTTTGTGGCACCCATTCACAAAAAATTATTCATTAATTCATTTTAATTCAGTTACATGTTGTATATATGTTGCAGTAGGTTTTCTGTTCATGTTCAGAAATTTCCTCACATAAAAACTGTATCCCTCATGTTTTCTGACATGTCGAGGACAAAAGTCGTAATATTACAAAACTAACTTCATTATTTTACTACTATACTCTGCTGTGCATTGGGAGTTAGTGGTTCAGGGCCTTGCTTAGGGGCACCTTCAGCAATTGTCCATGCTGGATTCGACCCTTTGGTTCCCAAGCCAAGTTCCCATGGACTGAGCATAAGGCAACCCAAACAAATATTTCTCCCCATCAGGGAATCAAAGACCGGTCTTCCGCGTGACAGGCGGAGATACTGTCCACTATACAAACGAGGAGATGTTGTTTAGATCTGCTCATCTGACAGAGATCCCAGCGGCAGGCTGTAACAAAACAATGGACGGAGGATGCAGCTGTGCCACACGTCACATTTAATTGACGTGGCTTTGAAATGATGGCTGCGAAGCAAGGATGTCTCATTTCGTTACATGCCTGTTGCCTCGACTCCTCTATCCTCGTTTCTTTTTCTCGTCATTCTCACTCTGCACTGTTTTTCGCTGCCACATACTCTCGTTTCACTTCAGATCCAGCCCCGCCCTACTGCCCTTCAACAACCTTGACCTTCCCTGCTCACCTTTGCCTGCCTCACCCTGCATCCTTCACTGCCTGATCTTTGGACTTCTGCCTGACCTCTTTTTTGATATGTTTGCATGTTTAGTCTACCTGCCTGGTTCTTTTGACTGTTTTTGACTAAAAGTAAACACAAACTTTTACCTAACCTGGTTATCAGAATAGTTCAGTACACATATTTTTTCAACTGCCTGTTTTGTTGAGGAACACTCAGATTATTGTTTAAAGAGCTCTGACCATTTCACTACTGCAAAGATTAAGTCAAATAAAAGTGATTAGTAATTAAATATCCTTATTCATGTATCAGGTAAAAATGCTGCAGTGTTCTTCTGCAGAGTTAATGGAAAATAATGCGGAGTAGATGCATAATGTGGGACTTCTGCCATGACTGTTATTCTATAAGACTCATTCTCAGCGTTTTCCAAACCATATGTCGCAGCACTAGTGTGGCTCTATGGCAACATACAGCGGCGCTCTCAGGATACCCAGGGGTACTGCTCATCGGCAGGATAAATGGATTGTTGTTTAGAGAGTTGGAAGGTCCGGATGGAGCCCGGAACTGTGGAGAGAAACCACAAAGTTTGGTTCAGATTATGTGAGACGTGGACCAAAGACGAATGTCTGCACAGGTTTTGGTTAAAGGATTTTTTGACAACAATATAGAATATCGCCAGCATTCAACTTGGTATGTAGCAGTCTGCACTCAAGTATTTAGGTAACTAGATCTTAGCTAGTTGTTGATTAGCAGAACTATGAAAGCAAGACCCAAGTTGTAATGAAGCAGAATGGGCCTTTCAGATGAGTTTAGGTGTTTCTTCTTGCACTTTGCTCTGTCTGATCCGAACAAACTCACACATGAACACCCAGTTGGATATTCAGCGGTGGTTCATTGTTCGAAGTGATGTTTGTGTGACACATTTACAAAAATGTACACACCCTGACATCCAGACAGAGCTGTGGATGGGCTGCGGTCCCACGCCGCCTGTGGGGACCACATGGCCTTCAGTCCAGGGCCAACACACACAACTCGCCACCACTTCCAACCTCCACCGTCTGTTCTGTCTTCGTGACTGGCTTACGAATGAAGTGTGCTGTGTGTGTGTGTGTGTGTGTGTGTGTGCGTGCGCACATGCAAAGATATTGGGTGTCCACATGTGTGCTGTGTGTGCATGTTTGTGTGTTACTGTACTCAGGCTGGAGGAAGCAGGTGCTCTGTTTATGTGGACTCATACAGTACAGTTAGCATGAATTACAGGTGTTTGTGTGTGTGTGTGCGTGTACATCTGTCGTGGTTGGCATCAGATGACAGTGGAGGCTCCTCTGCGTACCACTGGGAGGAGGAGTTCATCTCTGTCTGAAGTCTCTCACACAAACACACTGATTTCATGAGAAATTAATGATAAAAAATATAACACGATGGCATGTGTGATGAAAACTCATCTAAAGTGGTTCTTCTGCACAAAAACAAAACATATGACCAAAACCCTCACATTATATAATAATAACAAGCCCAAAGTAGCATTTGCACATCCCAATATTCACATTTATGTAGCATCTTTCTAGTTCAGACGTCACAGACTGCGTCACAAAAGCAGGACATAAAATAGAGACACAATGTAAAAGAAAAATAAAATATATACAGTTTGAATTAGAGTCAAAGGAGATTGAGCTGGAGCAAATCTAATTTTTAATAGCATTTTGGCAGTTATATTTCGAGGTTCTACATGGATGTATAACTGAGTTCTACCTGTACAGCAGAGATAAGATATACCTTTAAAACTCCTTGTATAAGGCAAACATGACGGACCCAGAACAGAACCCTGGGGCACACCATAAAATATTGTTGCAGATGAGGAGGCAGAGTTACAAACTGAAAGCCTCTGGTCAGAGAGGTAGAAAATGTAGAAACAGCACCCACACACTGAATTGATGTAATATAACCCCTAAAAAAATAAGTATTTTTGTATTATTTTGTATAAGTATTATTGTTGTGCAACCTCCTATGATTGTCATTTGGGCTCTGTTTCGGTCTTTCTTTCTTTTCCTGTCCTGTCTTTTTTAAAGTATTATTTTAATGATATCTTATTTATTTCATATGCATGTTTGTCTTTATTTATTTTAAGAGAAAAGAGTTAAAAAGGTTGGGAAAATTTGAGACTTAATATGTAAATGTGACCATGTGTGCACCTTCTTCCTTCTCTTAAACCCCCCCAAAAATGAACTAAAGGGGGAAAGAAAGTGCTGACTGACAGATGATTGACTGACAGGTGGAGATTTATTTATCACAGACTGGGATTTATGTTCTGCCCAGTTCACCCAATTTTCCACTCAAAGGCTTCAGTTTGTTCTGATTGGACTGCTGAGACGCTCCCAACAAAGCTAACAGTATCACAGACTCCTCTCTGTTCAGACTGTAGCTGTTTTGTTTTTTAATGATTGAAGAGAAGGATCCTTCCAATAAAAAGACCACTACTTCCTGAAATTATATTAGTTGTTGATGTGATTAGTGAGTTTTCTTCCACAGCAGCAGCATTATTTACATTCCACTCTGCGTTCCAGCAGAGGAATATGTGCTGCACATCAGCACCGTCTTAAATCAAAGCCCGTGAATCTGTGGCAGGTCAATTACTGTCTGACCTTGTGAGATCAAAGTTAAACACAGAGTGAATCAGAATACAAGTCTGTGCTGACAGCTGACATTACATGCTCACTGTCACTTCTGTAATTTAGTAGGATTTTGCCAAATGCAGTGTCTTGCATCACGCCATTAAAATACAGCTAAATGTCCAGTGGGTTTTCCTCTTTTTTCCTCCAGTAAAATTAAAAGTGCATATGTTTTATCTGCAAAATGTAAAGAAGCATCTCAAGTAAACGTTCTTATATTGCAGAATCGCACAGTATTTCTGTATGCATAGTTTAGTTTTCCGTTATTAGCGACTACAGTTGCAACACACGCACCACATGCTGCTATATAATGGCTACAAAAATATATACTGACAATCTAAATAATTTTATAAACTAATTCGAATAACATTGTCTAACCCACAGAGTCACAGTCATAAAGGCTTAAAAAGGTGCATTTCATTTGTAATTGAATCATCTCCAAATCTCCACTACATAAAAATGTATGGCCATCGCTTATCTGGAAGTTTGTTGGGTTTTTTTTTTGCTGTCTTCATGATGCGATGTGTCAACAAAGTCATTGTTTAATCACTAAGGATGTTTCCATTGCACTTTGTCACTTTAGTTTTTCTTGATAAAGTTTTCAGCCAAATGTTTTTATCAATATTTTGAGATTTCCTATCAGGTTTTTTTATGAGGTAATTTTGGAAACTAAAATTTGTTATGTGATTTTGTAAAGAGGACTAAAAACACTCACTTTTCAAGACATCCAGACACCTTTTGCGTTCACATCACCAACGTGTCGTTCTCAAAACAGGTTCATTTCACACAGGTTGGGTTTTCTTTAGGATCATATCGTAATGTTATTTAAGACATAAAGATTTCTATCAGCCTAAAAATGCTGTAAACCTGTATTTTTCTCAACAAAAAAAAAAAGATGTTTGAAGAGAGTTTCATTAGGTTTACCCTGAACTACATCACAGCTCCAGCGGGCATAAAGGTGGATGAGGTTGTTATAGGTTCAGTCACGGCTCAATGCTTTCTATCAAGACTACAGTTCAGGCATTATTAGACAGAGATGACGTGTGTGTGTGTGTGTGTGTGTGTGTGTGTGTGATAAGATGAGAGAATCTAATTGACAAGGGAAATTTTCCGCTTCAGGTGTCGCCAACTTGTTTGTGACTGTGTCTGTAATCAAGCTGCCTCCACAAGTAAATGGAGCCGCCACCGTCTCCGACTCCTAATCAGACTAACCAGTGTGTCTGTTCGCACAATTTGGCCTCTGAAGAGTCTCGACATCCTGCACATTTTTGGCCTCCAGATCACCTGTGACAGATGTGTCGTCCCGTTGAAAGACAGCCTGTGCCCCGATGTCACCGGGGCCCCTGTAAATGTCAGGGGCCGCTCCCGATGGGAAACACATGACGTGCGTAATGATTGTCCTCTCTTTTTTTTTTCTTTCTGGCTAACATTTTCAGGTGTCTGCCGATGAAAAGAGCTTCCTGCATGCTTTGGCCTCACCTTCGTCATCTGACATTTCTCCTCAGTGTCCTGTGAAGGGCGTCTTGTCACATTGTGTTTTCAGTATTTAAAAAGCAGGCCTGTCACTTCAAGAACCGCTTCAGAAAAATCCCTGCAATTCATGTTTTTTTAGCTTTACCCATAGCTTTTAAACCTGCTCATGACACGGAGTTATTGAGGTGTAATAAAAGGATGTAATATTGTACCGTTCGCAAACCTAGTGACAGAAACACCATACTAAAGTGAGACTGTTTTCATCCAAAGTTTTTTCATTGCTCTCAATGTGACACACAGAACAATTACAGTAACAGACATGCAGCTGAAAACAAAGACAACAAAGCTGAAGAAAGATCGGTAAACATGAACACAGAAATATTATGTCCATATAAATAAATAAATACAAGAGTGCAAGAGGAATAAATATTGAATAATTAATGTGAAAGATTACTTTATATGTATGAAGTCAATGATCTAACCTTTGACGACACTTGGTCTCTTGGTCTACGATGGTCACCGACACCCGTCACCATCCAATCACAGCCCCCCCTCACGCGCCTCAGTAGGCCTATAAGTTAAGTAACGTTAAATGCAGCTACTCTGGAAATTGACAAAATAGCTGCAAGTGAAGCCTCGTAGTGCATCACACTGTCAAACATGAACTTCAGCACCGACAGTCTTGTTAAGCTAAACGGTGCGTTGTTTCATGACTCAAATGTTGTGAAGAAGATGCACTTGGTAAAGCTGAGATGATCACAATGAATGTTTTAGGACCAAAGACTGTGCAGGATATCCTGAATGATCAATCCCCGACTGAAGGTGAGCCCGACACCGACAGAAAAATGTTTCCAGTGTGCGTGAGATATTTTTCTGTGTCTGATGGAGTGAGTTGCAAGTTCCTTTACTTTTATGAAGAAAAAGCAAGCACACCACAAGTAGCTGTGTACTTTTTAGTTTGTCATGTGTGCATGAAGGGAATAACATTTTGTAACCTACAGTGCAAGAGCCAGAAGTGTTTTGACAGATAGCAAAGGTAACAGGTGCTGTTTCAATTAAAGGACTCTGTTAAAGTTACCTGCTGTAAATAAACTATTATTAAACCTACCAAATATTTAATCAAGAGATTAGCTATCATTATGACAAATTGCTTAAAACAATACACTGTATATTCACCACCGTACCCGTACTGCTGCAACAGGCCACTTTTTGTCCCTTATTTCATGGTGACAAAGTTGGCAACACTACTCTGCACTCCTCTGCATTTTGGGATACCATTTTCTCTGTTGGAAAGTTTTCAGATACAAGCAAAGAGAACAAGCATGTTTTGTTATTGAGCAGCCTCTGGCACGCCCCCTGGCTGTCCAGAGTGTAGAATCCAACTCCATCACTGTCACGTCAAATGATGGTGCTGAGTGCAGGAAGAACTTCTTGGCAAACTCAGCTTTCTCTGTCAGTATGTGAAAGGTGCTGAATTTCCCCTTTAATTACTGAGTGTAATCGATTAACTCTTGAAACTGAAGACACTTTTTACTTTTTACTATTTCAGGTGTTTTGGAAGCAGTTTTTCTGTGTAGAAATAAAAGGAAAAGATAGATTACTGGTGTAAACAGAAAAAATATCTCAACATAACAGCATTTGAGTTCTGTTGGCCTGCACTGAAGAGAGATTAGATATGATTAGAGTTGTTTATTCAGGACATTACATGTTTTGTTTCTGTACTTCTAGGAGGGCTTTCAGCATGCATGTCTCAACCAACTAAAACCAGCTCATGTAAATCCACTGGCTCCCTGTTGCTGCTCATATACTTACCCACAACGTCAATCCAGACTCTTCTCCTGTGTTACCAATCTCACTTCAGTTGGCAGAATCACTCTTCAAAAATCACTTGAAGACCGACCTCCGTCATTTGCTCCGCCCCTAAATGTCACTTCATGCACCTGCAGCCTCGTGGCTCTTGTGGAGGCAGTTCTTCTTGAAGACTAATCCTTGATGTACTGTGGCTTGGATTGTACCTCATTTCATTGAACTTGGACTAAATAATCGGCCAAATGACTAATCATTAAAATGTTTATTTGCACCGTAGATCATTTTGGGATTGTGGGCTCATGTTATCTCCTAATTGTAGGTATAGCTGTCAGTACATCTGCTCACAAGTCAAGTCTCAAGTCACTCGTGGTTATAATAAATGTAGTTTCAACTGCTGCGTTCAATCCAGGCTGCTTAAAAAACTGCATAGCTGTAAGGAATTCTGTAACTGTAAGCTGTTTTTCACTTACAGAGCACAACCATGTAATGAGCACTGCAATTAATGACAGCTTATTAACTAGCCTACTGTAAGTCAACACACCCCACAGTCACTGTGTGTGCGACTTAAGTCGGACTTGGGTCCGAGTCTCAAACTCGAGTCCCCATCTCTGACATCTAACCTGCTTTTTGTTCTCATGGTTGTTTCCCCGACATTTTTGTCAGCTTACAAAGTTCTTTGCGTGGACTACCTCTCCTTTTTCTCTGTAATTTATTAATTAAACTCTGGCCCCGTAATGCACCACAGCATCACCTTACATTCTGTTTCGCTTTTGCTGCATCATCCTGCGTCGCCATGATTCATCTAATCTCACCTGACTGCGAGCCAACTCGTTTACCAGTTTTACAAGAAAGATAACAATTAGCTGGTCTGAGCTGCTGCAACACCTTCTGCTGTTTGTGACTCACGTCCAAAAGTCTGCAGAGTCTCCAAACAAATTAACAAGACACTCAACAATTCCAGCTGTTTCTCGCTTTGTTTCCAAACAAATACCCGCTGTTTGTGTTGAACGAACCAACACACACACACACACACACACACACACACACAGAGACAGAGTTGGCTGAAGAGCCCGGGGCATCTGGGACTTGGATTAGAAGCCATGACAGGGAGATGGAGGAGGGATTACTCTGCCTGCCTCATTTCAGCTTTCCTGCCTCAGTTTGTTTGCATGAGTGAGATGGAAGAAGAAAAAGAAAAGATTCAGAGAGGCTGAATGTGTTGACCTGAACTGTCTGCTGCATTATTGGAAAATAACAAATGAGAAAAACTAAACTAAAGCTGAGAAACAGCAAAATATAAACGGTAAAAGCCAGAAATGATCTGTCAGTGAAATGACACCAACTCTCCCCACATCTGTCATCCTCCTCTCCACCTCTGATTACCGGATATTGCTAGACAGAAACGTTGATTTTGGGCAATTTCCACAAAACCCTAAATTACATAACATTACATTTCATGTACATCTCATTTCCTTACATCCAAAGTTTTTGCATGGGTCCAGACCTTAGGATCCACCCGCTCCACTGAGTTGACTAATTCTGATCTGGCATTGCAACTTGAAGCAGCCGTTTGTCGATTAAAAAGCCATCGATCCAATGAGCACAGCAGGCGGGCTAACAATTAGCCAATCAGTGCCACGGGCGGGACTAAGGCTGCTCTCAAGCTGTGTCAAGCTGTGCACCAGAACTAAGGAGGAGTATTAACAACAATGACTGTGACATCCCCCCACATGGAGAGAGGACTGTTGTGAAGTTCAACAGAAGTTCCATCATCGGCCGGATTTCAAATAACGATGAGACTTCATATTAGGAGGAAATTGATAATCTTGCAGATTATCATCCTCAGCACTGCTCCGCTGAATATAAGCGGAGCAGTGGTACCATGAACTTCAGTCTCCTGCATTAAAGGCGTCCTTTCCCCACCCAGGCCTCCACACTCTAATTTTCATTGATCATTGACATGAAACATATAAATTGTGAAGTGGTGAACCGGCCAAAGTGAACTGTAGGAATACAATATGCGTATATTCTACTTTCTCTGACATAGAAAAAAAAAAGCAACAAATTCTCACATTTGAAGAAGCAGGAGAGGGCGCTGTTGATCTGGTCCGTTAGTTTGTTGGTACGCAGGATAAGCCGTTGACGATGGATGGATGGATTGTTACAGACGTCCAAGTTCCCCACAGGATGAATTGTTATGACTCTGCTGATCCCCTAACTTTTCATCAGGTCAAATTTGAAATTTGTCAAACACTTTTTTAGTTATATGTAGTTAGTTATTTCTAGTATATATAATAGTTTATTTTATAATCAGCAAATGTTAACATGATAAACCTCAGTGTGTTAGCATTACCGTGGTGTGCATGTTAGCATGCAGATGTTAGCTTTTAGCTGTGGTTCATCAAGCCTCACAGAGCTGCTAGCGTGGCTGTGGACTTATTACATAATGAATGACTTGTGACTGATTCATTATTTTTTAATATAAGCTATATATATATATTTATATTTGATATAAGTTAAATTACAAATTTACAATAATACTTAGAAATTGATCAAATCTCTTGTTCAGAAATGTATATTAGTTGTTCAAGTTTCGACTCTGAGCAAATCTCATATCATTTTCCTCGCTTCATTAGGTTTAATAAAGCCTGCCATTGTTACAGTGTTTCACTGTTTAACCAAACAGCCGAAATCGTGTTATTGCCAACATAAATATTAATATTTACAAGTTTTTTCATTATCCAAACCAAATTCCTTTAGGATGCTTCTTTTCACAACAGTTTTGTGAATAATGAGAGAACAAGTGTGAAGCTGTTTGAATGAGGCTGCTAATATTTAATTACTTTCCGGTATGTGCCAGATAAATATTTTGCCAAGCCTGTTGTCTGCGGGGCGCGAGTGGCTGAGGATTTCTGTGAATCATGATCAAAAGAGTCGTTACCCTTTAATTATCATCCTCAGTGTCACAATGCTCATTATTCAAGACGGCAGATACCAAAACAAACTGCACGAGGAGCTTCGGGCGTATCTGTTTACTGATGACACTGAATGCAGCACGGTCGAAGCATCACTGTGCCTCATTCTTATGTGACGAACACAGAAACACACAAGAGAAATAAATGTCACATGATCATTATACCTTTGAAAAGTGATATTTCACACAAAATAAACCATTTGAATATCATTATGGTTTCCATTATTGACCCATTTTGCCATTGTCCATCTGTATCACCAGATTGTTCCAAACACTCTCATTCTCGCCTAAATGTGGCTAAATACACAGATTTGTCTGAATCCTCGTGCACGACCCTCGTGATTCTCCATCCAGGTCATCCAAGGGTGAGTGGACATTTTGTTATTGTTTAGCGGCAGAAATAACAACCAGTCACGTCAAGCCTCTGCAAGTTGTTTTTTAAGACCAAAAGTTAACTTAATTCATTTTTTAATCCTGGTACAGAGGTTGTTCATTGATTTTTTTATGTTATTAATGTGCATATGTTATTGCTGCTTTTGGTGAGCATCAGTATGCATGGGAGTGTGTGGAAAAAACGCTTTGAAATATGCCGTCAGAACCTCGTCTACATCCTTGACTTGAGTGAATTCAGACAATAAAAAGAACTGTAGCTCTGTACCTGATGAATAATGAAATCAGAGCAGGATATTAATGTCTGTGCAGAGCTGAAGCCTTTAGTAACTTCATGAAGTCACGTCAGACAGAAAGTTGGTTGAAGGAAGTGAGGATTTTTTTCGAGTGAAGGGTTAAATGAATGTCCATTAAAGGGGGGAAAAAGATGTGTTAAAAAGCTGTTATAATTTAATAGGCAAAGAAAAAGTTAAACTTATAACTGTTATATTTAATTGTTTTTTTTCCATGACCAAATTCAAGTTGCAGAAGGTAATGAAGTGATGATTAGACCGTCTGTGGAAACAGAGAGGTGAATTTCATCAAGTAACCAAGTGGATGCCACCTCAGTGACACAGACTGCGGTGAATGCAAACGAAGCCGACTCGTCCTGCCTTTGATGCTGTACAGCTGCTGCCTCTAAAGTTGCAGTAAATGACATCAGAGAACTGGAAACGAAAGAACTCCAGAGAAGACACTTTGGATCTCAGTGCAACGAGCCTGATTAGAAAAGATTAGGGAGAAGAATCACTTGCATACAAATGATTAGAGCGGTCGTGGTTTCAAATCATTTTTAGCCATGCTAGGGACGGTGGTGTCAATTATTAAATGTCCAGTAACAAATTGGCATGCCGCAGCTAACGCTTGAAATGTTACTCACCGAAATAAACCTTGACTTGTCTGTTAATTATGTAGCCTAATTAATACAGCATTAGAAAGGAGGAGGTGAGCTACATCTTACTCTTCTTTTTTCTTACCAAATTCATGCAGCTAACAACCACGAACACACAAAGTGGGCAGTGAGCAACACCTGACCGCCCCTTTCCCCTCTCAGATAAAACAAAAGGAAACCGAATGACATCCAGGCTACAAGCAGAAAAATGTACTGCAAATAACTACACCGAAAACACATACAGATGACAAATAAGGATCAGACTAATCCTACCAGACTAAGCCTCAACATACAACTTATTAACAATCGTCACCACCACCGTATCCTAGCATACTGCTACGTTTGCCTGAGCAGAAGCCCAGAACAGAGCGTGGAGACTCAGGTCTGGCCTTTCCAACACTTCACTGTCAGTCACATTAGGCAAAACAGCATTCACCTGCTCTAACCAGCCTCCGCGGCAAACATTTCCTTCTTTTATCCTTTTTTAATGCCCTTCTGTCGTATGTAAAGCACCTTTAATTACCTTGTTGTTGAGGTTGTTGAGATGTCATCCACAATTTGGGAATGGATGCCTTTCAAACAAATAAATTAAAGCATATTGAATGCTACAGTACTTTTTTTTTAAGAAACGAGACATAAGTGATTTCTAGAGAGGGTTGTTGAGATGTACCCTGAAAAGGGAGGTTTTAACCTGCGGAGGACGATGGGCAGTGACTTCACTTTATTCCACCGCCGTGGAGCCAAAACCGAGATGAGCCTTAACCAAAAGGGTCCTCTGAGTGATGGGACAGCTAAGCATTAGCATGTAAACATGTTAACTACATTTCATATCAGCATTTTAACATTCATAGCTTCGAACTTGCACAACAAAAAGTTGGTTTAACCAAATCACAAAAAAACATAATATGCCACAGTGGTATCTTGTTCTGCAGATAGTTTTTATAATGTATCACGTTTTCTAGCATCTGTCTTTGCATTTACAGCTAGTGTTAAAGCGTTCACGCTACCTGAAGTCTGCATGCTAGTGTAGGGTTGCCAACTTGTCCCATATGTGACCTCTCTTGCCCCGTTTATTGACTACTACACTGATCTAGCCACTAACAGCAGTTGTGCTGATAACGACACTTGATGATGGTCACCGACACCCGTCACCATCCAATCACAGCCCCCCCTCACGCGCCTCAGTAGGCCTATAAGTTAAGTAACGTTAAATGCAGCTACTGTGGAAATTGACAAAATAGCTGCAAGTAAACGGTGCTTTGTTTCATGACTCAAATGTTGTGAAGAAGATGCACTTGGTAAGAACGAAAGCTGAGATGATCACAATGTATGTTTTAGGACCAAAGACTGTGCAGGATATCCTGAATGATCAATGTTGCTGTCTGATCCTCTGTTTGGGCGTTTTACACCTCCTTCAGTCCGCTCTCCAGTGTCTTGCGTTTGGGCTCCCTCCTTTTTGCACTTCCTCAAACTCGGGACACTCGCTTGTTGTCCTTTATTTCATAGTGACAAAGTTGGCACCATTATGCTAGGGCCACCTTCAGATGTTGATTCCCTACTAACACGAACTGTTTACTTACAAGTATCCTCACATACAGAGCCACTCACACATTAAAATGTATTTTAATATCTATTCTAAGCCAGAGCTGTGGCTTTAAGAGGTCGAGGCCCTTTTTGTACCTTTTTGTAATTTGACACCACAAGTAGACTTCACATGAAAGCATGAAATCAGCTAGTTTATTAACTTCACTCCTCCGATTTATGTTGCATTTGGGAGAGTAGAGATGTCACTGTAAGTCAGAGTGGAGAGATTGTGGGACAGTCGCTATGTAAAGCTTCTTCCAACTCGCACAGATTAAGATCTTAAAATGATGGAGGGCCAGCGGCTCGTCATCCCTCCCCGGGGAGCGCTGCAGATTTACCCTCTGATTTAAATGTGGTCCAAACACAAGCCAAGAGCTGCAGCATCCTGTCTCTCTCAAACTGTCTGGCTCTCTCTGTCACTCTGAAACTAACTCTCACTGAAGGAATCACACAGCATGACACGAAATATATCAAGACATCTAAGAGACGGCCCTAGAAGAAGAGACGAACGACACTAGCTGCTCTTTTCCCCGCCAAGTGCTGCCTTTAATTTATGCATGCAACACATTGCTTCAATTGAACCTTTCAAAAAACTCAGAGTACATTACAGAAAAAGATGTCTGTGTCGACTTTTACATCCCCCTGCACACTGAGGACTACGCTCACTGCAGCTGACAAATCAACCTCCAATGCAATGTTCCCCAGATAGAGCTTATTAAAGTTCACTCTCATTTTTCACCTGGTGTTTTTTTCTGTTAAGTCATATCACAACCTGTCGAGAAAATGCTTGCTCTCAAGCTATGTCTAATAAAAGTCTGTTTATTTTATCGGCCAGGGGGTCTGTTCTTGATTCCAGGAAATGCAAACGGCTCCACAAGGGCATGTCACCGGGAAAAATGACGCAATCTCCCCATTTCCTGCAGACAGGTAAGGGTGAAATGCTGTGCTTTACAGCCAGTTATACAAATACTATATACATCATCAGCTCACCAGCTGTGCTGGAAGATGTATGAATACTTAAACAGGAAAATCTTTAACAGCTTTGAGCTGTCAAAATATGTTGCACTAGTTTAATTTATTTCATTAAAACTGAGTCTCAGTCAAGTACTGGTCATATCTTTGTTGGTCTGTCAGACGTCCACCTCTTTGTTTGGCGGTATGGCTCTGTTCAGGGACCTCCCTGTCCTTCCATGTGCCCACAACAGCACAGACCCCAGTGTCCAGAACAAAGCAGGCATCAAGGAGGAACTGGACTGGAGGCAGGTAACGAAGCATCTTGCATAGGAAGCAGGAAGGGTACGTGGACTAAAGCAGTTCCAATAAAGCGTCTTGTATGGATGTTAAGAGGGGAATCGGCTGAGCCATCAGCTGATGTGGGCTGGCTACTATCGCCTGATCTGCTGGGATTGTGAGCTGAGCTCGTCTTTGTTAACTGCCTGAACTGACACTACGCTCGATTTAGCACAAAGCGCCGCTGTGCTGAAGTACAGACCCACAGAGCTGCTAGCAGGGCTGTAGACTCTTAGTTCTGTTTCACTTTTGATTTAGCAAGGCTTAAAGGTTTCCACCTGCTTCCAGTCTTTGTGCTAAGCTAGGCTAAACATATCCTGGATATCATTGTACAGCACACAGATAAAACTGGTATGTAACAAGGCACATCCATAGAATTTCAGTTCTTCATTTGACAATAACTTTAAATCTGCCATTAAGAGGATCATTTACTGTTCTTTTCCAGCAACTGATTCAAGGTGAAACCAATAGTGTGGAGTAAAGACTCACGGCCATGGATGAGTTAAGAGGATGGCAGCTTTTCGGTTAGAGGTGGCACCTCCCTTTGACCTCCAGATCAAGGGGCCTTGAGTAAAGGGCTGTAAAATCAATACCCACATCTGATTGGTCCTATCTGATTGAATCTTGTGACATACAATGATAAATGACTTCCTTTCAGATGAAGGGTCAGAGGTCATCTGTGTTAACAGCGTCCCAGAGAGCAAGTAGACAAAAAGATGTTTTCAAGGTTTGTGTGGGATGGAGACAAGAAGAAAATGAGTTCTATCAGCTTCAGAAAATCATATTTTATCAGTGATCTGAGATACCAGACATTAAAGTTTTAAAAAAGCAAAGTGCTGCTTCTTCAGTTATATCACTGCCAGTGCAGCGTGTCGCTGACACCAGAAAGCATGAAATGTGTTATTGATCTGAGTGCCCCTCTGACACAGAAATGTGAGGACAGCTGAGGATCTGCTGCCGGTGAATCCACTCATGAACTGGTCAAGTGAGGAAAACCAATAACTCTGTGTGACGATGAATTACGGCATGAAAGTGAGTCATGGGTTTGAGTTTTTCTTTCATGTTGTATTCATCACATGATTTACTGTACAGTCAGTTCATCACTGAACAGAGAGAACCTGGAGTTCATGGTTTAGTTTTGGACGTGTCACACAAACATCAATGAAAACGTCACACTATTTAGTTTGAGAACAAAACATCATGGTTTTCCTCAATGACTTATGATCTGCTAGGATTAAATGTGCTCATTTTTGCTTAAAGTAAGTGGATTAATACAGTATTACTACTACTGCAGTACACAGTATTTGCTGTGTGTTCGAGGTTCGAAGGTAGGTAGGTAGGTTACAGAGTAATATTGAGATTTGTAACTCCCTTCTGCTACAGAGCAGACAATATACATTAATACAGAATCAATTATTAAAAATGGTAAACAGAAATAAACTATAATCAGTGAAGCAGTGCTGAGGATGAATTAGAGTTTAAGAGTCTGATAGTGTCTGATAGTCTCTGCAGTCTGGTGGTCTCTTCCCAGAAGGCAGCAGGGTGAACAGGCTGTGGCTGGGTGGGTACTGTCTTTTAGTGTCCTTTGGGCTCTGCATAGGCACCTCGCCTCACCAGTATCACTGACGCTCGGGAGACGGGTAGCAATAGTCTTCTGAGCAGTTTTAATCACCCGCTGCAGAGCCCTCCGGTCCTGGGCCGTGCACATCCCATGCCAGTTTGTGATGATTCCAGTCAGGATGCTTTCTGTTGCTCCTCTGTAAAAGCTGACAAGAACTTGGCGTGGGAAGATATCAAGATGGTTTCTTTATCATTATACAACACAAGGTTGTACAACAAAGTTAAAGTTTGTATTCCCTTCATGCTACACATTTATAAACATATATACAGTACATACATGTATACTCATAACATACTGATACTCCATCAGACAAAGTTAAAATAGTTAATGATGAACAATTTTAAAGATTATTCTGATTCAAGACATGTAGACATCAGCAGGTTTATATTGGGGTTGTATTTGTTGCAGTTGTTAAAAACAATTTAATCCACTTATATTAAAAATAGATTAAATGAATGTGTAGGGTTCACTCATAGTGAACCCTACACATTCACCTGACTGTAGTTTTCCTCATCTAAAGGAGCGTTTTAGTGTCTTTTAGCTCATTGTTTTAATTTTACAGCTTTATATCAAACCAGCTCTGATAATCCCACTGAACAAGACCTGCTCATCACCAAACAGCAGGCAGACACAGTTAAAAACTAGCTGGTGAACATAGTGGAGCATTTAGCCCCCCCGTTCTCATCGCAATGGACCCTTGGTGCCACTTTTTAACGCCCTGGACCCTTTAGCGTCATTTTTTCACATGTAGTGTTCTAGTGTCAAGTTAGCGAAAACAAATATGCAACGTCCAGTTAGACTTTCAAAATCAAACAAGTGGTCAACGTTGTGAAACGTTACAATATGGTTAGGTTAACGAAAGGATCAAGGTTTGGATTAAAATAGCTACGTTACTTAAGTGACTTAAATTAAGTACGTTAAGTAATGTAACAGACATACTTTAGATAACTTACGTAACATTACTAAAAAGAATAATGCTCACTTTTTGTTTCACGTGGGAAACAAACACCGGTCTCCTGGGTGAAAGCCCAGTTTCTGACCCACCCAACAAAATCCTTACCCAGACGTTCATGTTGTTTACACTTTGTATTCTTTTAGCGTTGGTCCATTACGCTAAGGGGTGCCATGTGCGTTGGTACCAGATGCCGAAGTACTTTACAAAGTGAAGCTATTTCACGATCTGGGAATGAGAATGGATTTAGCAGCTAAAGACCAGATATTTCACTCAGGAGGTGGTGAGGACCAAATCAGAGCTTTAACTCCTGTAACGTTCACCCTGCTTCACCTCTGTGGGCTCTGCCCCACATCATCTCCTGCAGTGAGTCAGAAATGAGAACAAGGACAGATTACACACAGTATGCTACAGTATTTGGGATTACTGATATTTCTCTCAGTGGCTCTGATGTAATACAAACTGGGTCACAGCTCAGGGACACAGATACAGTAGAGTTTGGTTTGAGTTTGAGTTCAAGTCTTTGACAGATTAAATTTTGTGCCCGCAGATCTTTTTTTAATATTTAGCACACATTATCCACACATTACAAGCATTTTGTTCTTTACTTGTTCTCACAAGCCCCAGAAATAGCTTTGAGATCTTCACATTTAGCTTACCATTGTCATCAGTCATCATACAGTACACTGCATAAATCTTTTAAGAAACGGTCCGAAGCTTTGACTCAAGAGTCAAAATACTCAGAGTAGAAAGACATTTTGTGACAAGTGTGATTCTTCAAAGCTGAAAATAAAGACAAACAATCATGTCTACCCAAAATGCACTTCTTTGAGCACTGACTCAGCCAATAACAAGCCTCCAAATGTGATGTGTCATTACTGCTTATTATTTATCACAGCGTCATGCACACACCTTTGTCATCATTAAAATGGCTAACCACCATTCGTTGTATCCAACATTATAAATCTTTGATATACTAAAACGTGCAAGAGGACAGGTTATAAAATATACTTCCTGTAGTCATGTTGACACTATTAAAAAATTCAATTTGGGATTTTAATGACTAAAATCTTAAATGAGTTAAAGAAGGATGTAGTAACCATTTTAAGTGATGCTTATCTGTGGAGGTCCTATAAGATGTTTGTATGTGGATCAATAGCAGCAGTATTCACAAATATGTAAGAAACATCATTAGCCCCATATAGCTGAGAAACCTTGGTTAAAATTTGCATGGGGCAGAGCTGACATTAAAATCTAAAGCCAGGCCACTGTCCACAAACAAACAACTTACTGATTATTTAATTTTTTTAGAGCCTCAGCAGAAGCTAAGAAGAGATACAGTTTGCCCTGAGGCTGGCGATAAAGGAAAGGTCTTGAGGTCATTCAAATCAAAAGTTGGGGGTCGCTTAAGTCAGTCATGTTAATTTTCTAGGAACCATGAATAACACATGCCACGGCAATCTGGCCAATAGTTGTTGAGATTTCTCACTCCACCGCTTGGACAATACTGCCTGTACTACATGTGATTTTAAATAAAGGAAAAGATCACTGCAATAAAACTATTTGGAAGACCTAGAATAAATAAACTTTAAATGGCTTACAAAACTTTATGTATTATAAAGAACAGGCAGGATTATGGTGATGGCGCAATATAAGACATGTACCTTTGGTGTGAGAGACCAGGGTTCAATTCCCCACTGTGACCCATCTACCATTGTGTCCCTGAGCAAGACACTTAAACCCCTAGTTGCTCCAGAGACGTGCGACCTCTGACACGTATAGCAATTGTAAGTCGCTTTGGATAAAAGCGTCAGATAAATGTAAAAACACTTCATCTTAAAAAGGAAATCAGATATCCTTTAACATCTTCTGATCAAAGTGAAACTTATTTTGAAGAAACAATGACTGAATTATGAATGTAATGCAATGAGTGAGTTTATTTTGAGCTCATATGATGCAGCAGGAAATCCAAACCAACAAGCACGTTTGTCCAACAAGCATTCAGAAGAAACAGAACAAGTGTTTTCTCACCAGCTCAGCCGTGCTGTAAGATATCACTCAGCATGTGTAGCTGAACTCGCCAGGAGCTAAAACAACAACAACAACAACAACAACAACAACAACAACAAGGAACGAGGAAATCTTTCAAACAAAATGATTTGAAATGTTTGTCAAGATACAATGTTACTGGGGGGGCCACACTGTAGAAAAAATCATCCTTTATGAGGAAACCGTGGCTGTGTTTGAAACCACTACACACCTGAGTGTGCAGTTTAATGGAATGAAAAAAGTAGTGTCAGATGGGATGGATACAATCCCACAACGTATTTTACAGAGAGAGAAAAATTCACCTTTCAGCAAAATATGCTTCTGAAATCTCAGTTTACTGCTTACTTTACTATTCAGTGTCGAGTGTGACGAGTGAGTAAATCAAGTGAGTGATTTCAGACACAGCAGGTGTGTGGATTTCTAAAACAAGTGTCTATGTTACCAGTGTCTGTACACCAATTACACTGATTAGAAAACCGTCACAGGAAAACAACATTTATTTGGAGTGCTGGATCCTGGCAACACACTGAGTGCAGCTCTGACATCTTTTTATATGATGTGTGTTTTTATTTAGGGTCCCCGCTATGTATGAGTGTCATCTTTTATTTACAGTATATTTTAGACGTTTTATCTTATACTGTATTGTATATGTTCAACCCGTTCTCATCACAGGGCATCACATATGGATGCTTAGTCAAGACCCATTGGCATCGTTTTTTTACGCCCTGGGTAAGCTTTAATAAAAAAAATATGTGTCCGGTTAGACTTTCAAATTAAAACTAGTGGTTAACATTGTGAAACGTAGCGATTTGGTTAGTTTTAGGCAACAAAACTACTTGGTTAGGTTTAGGAAAACATTGTGGTTTGGGTCAAAATACGTTACTCACGTGGTTTTACTCACGTGGTTTTACTCACGTGGCTTTGCTTATGTAAGTTATGTAAAATCGCTAAAAAGAGTCAATGTTGACTTTTTGTTTTACACAGAAAACAAATACTGGCCTCCTCGGTGAAAGTCCGGTTTCTGACCCACCTGACGACCTAGACCACCTCCTCACTTGGACTTTTCTGTTACTTATAATAGGCCTACTTTTAGCGTTGGATAATGACGCTAACGGGTGCCATGTGCGTTGGTGTCGGACGCCAAAGGACCTGACAAAGTGCCGCTATTTGACGCCCTGGGAATGAGAACGGGCCGATATTTTAATTCTTTTTTTATTTTTGTGCTTGGTAAAAGAATTTCATTGCATGGAACATGATAATTATGGAATTAAAGAAAGATTAGAAATGTAAGACAGCCGTGAGAAGAAGCAAACATCAGGATGGAGGAAGCACACCATTGGTTGATTAGGAGTGAGTGGGGGGTTTTTTCCTTATCAGCCTCCTCCCATTCTGTTTGGGGCCGGGGCCCGGAGCGGGACCAGATGCCGGATCGGGGGCCGGGCCAGTGTTGGCGTTGTTGGCATTGTTGGCGCGGCTGGCCTTGACCTCGTCAATGAAAGTTTCTATGGCGGTGAACTTCTCGGTCAGATCGCCCAGGCGGGATTTGAGGGCGTTGAACTCCTTGTAGAGGTCGTCTAAGGCCTCAGACAGCGGCTGGATTCTGAACAGGAACACAGAGAGTAGTTAGTTCTTGCACAACTTGCCCTCTGTAAATTTCAAACAGGAGAATTCAGACCACATTTAAATTCAGATATATGTTGTTTTTTTGTAATTCAGTAGTATTGAAATGTCAACATGAGGTTTTCAGTACTGATTAAATTTCACAATTGTGGAAGAAATTAATGTATGAAGAGCCAGTATGGCGAGGGCGGACTAGCCGTTGGGAGTACCGGGGGTTTTCCTGGTGGGCAGCTGAACAAATGGGCCGATAAACCACATAGTATTAAAACCGAGACAAAAAAACTGCAGTTGAAAATCAATTCGTGTGTGGCTTGATTGACTGGCCCATAGTGTGTGGTTACTGGACCAGACAGGGGTGGGGGCGGGGCCATTTTAATATGTCTGGTTATGTCAATCGCACACGCCACATCAGAACATAATAAAACAACTGCTCCCAAACTTGCCTAATGGTAAGAATAGTTATAAAGTTAAATTAACATCCTAACATTATGTACTAATATTGAATTTTCCATTTATATATTTTACTGAGAGTGTTATGTTTTAGTGGTATACTAACATAATTTCCTAATCCTAATGTCTCATCTAGGCTGAGGTGTGAATGAGTTTCTGCAGCGATAACCAAAGTCGCAAGCTTTGTGTATTGGTAATTTCACCTTTTTTTTGGTGCAGATAGAAATTGTTATTCAATTTATATTGAAATATCCTGTAGAGTGTTTTTTTTAATGCACTCTAGTGGTTGATTCTGGGTACAGTATTGTTTTTTTTCCATGTGTCTAGCATGGCTCCAGCAAATTTGTGGGTCCAAATTTTGTTGCATCAATAATCTATTAACATTTAAAACACAGATGCATGGTCCGGACAGCCACTAGGCTTGTATGTGTCATTTATTTTTTGTACTCAAGGGATCAGCTGAGGTACTTGAGGAGAGCCAGGTAGGTGTTTCTAGTTTTGAAAATGCATTTTAATGGCTCATTTTGTGATGCACTCAATAAAATGCTTCGTCCCAGTCCGCCCCTGCAGTATGGGGAGGAGAAATGTGAAGAAGAGACATTGTGGTAAAGGAGACAGCTTAGTTTAGTGGGAATTTAGTTCAGTAACTTTTGTCAGAACTGACAGAGCACACGTTTTTGTCCTCCTGTGTGTTTTGAATGAGCAGAATATTCCACATGAGTGAAATAAAACAGTCTGGGTATTGAGGGTCCCCACAGGAATTTGGTTTATGCTTCGGGCTGAAAATAAAGTCAGAGTTGGTTGGGTGCACTCTGAGAAACTGCAGCTGAAATTGCAATTTTAAAAAAGTCAAAATAGAAACGTGCTGTTGTGCAGAAACAGGCTCGAGTTCTCCACAAGGAAGTCGGGTGTTTCCCGCATCTCGCCGCAGTTTAGAGGACGAGACATCATTATGGTCCAGTAGTTACTTAAACAGTAGTGTAGTGGCCATGTGTGAGCTATATGCTCTGCCTTATTTTCTTTTCTGCTCAGTTTAATTGTTTCTGTTTCCTCACTTTTTCCATTTTTGTCCTTTTCTGCTTCATAGTCATCGAGTCTTGCTCCAATATATTTTAAATTACAATGCTATAATGAAACACATCAATCAGGTTTAAGAGAAAAGTAAATTAATTAACAGTTTTGTAATAGAAATGTATGCTCTCATCTTACACAGTGTGATCTTTTGTCCTCACTGCTTCTCATGTGAAAACTAATAGAGGTGAAATGTTACTGTTTGTCTCAGAGGGATGTGACGCATGAAGCTGTATGTATAAATACGATCATTAAATCCACAGATACAGTATGTCTCAGCCCAACAAGCTGGGAGGTCCATTTGCAAACGACATTGCAATAAACTCTTGCAGGACAGTTCTCTCTTTGTGAAATCCAGCTCTATTAAGGAAAATATTCAGACCGCTGTTGGTATTTAAGAAAAGTCTAAAAGTTTCATTAAAGGACTGATCAATGCAACAAGATTTTACATATGCAACTACTTATTGAGTCTTGGGTCAAACCAAAAGCTTTCTGCAAACGTCTCAGCCAAGCTTCAAAACCAAAATTACATCTGTGAGCATGGCAGCTAGACTACAGTCTGGATGTTTAGCCCCAGAGGATAAAAAAGAAATCAACCCACAATTCCATGACAATCTGCTGATAAAGATTATGTGAAAAGATTGAAAGTGGATCTTGTAGTGAGATTATTTAGTTTAACTGCTGTTAAAGAATGAATCTCAACCTGCCAGAAGGTTAACAGAACTGTTTACGTGGTGACCTGGTGTGCAAAATTGTACAACTCATCCCACTAATAACCTCTGACACAGTTCAAAGTCTTGCCCTCTCTCTCCCTCTGTACCTGGCGTAGTCGGGCAGGAGAGACTGGTGGTCGTTCTGCAGAAGTCCTTTCATCTGGTTCAGGATGTCGAACCTCCAGTTGTCCAGAACCTCAGTCAGGTTGGACACGCCGCGCATGCTCACCTTCTCGGCTGGGACAGAAAATCACAATTAAAACACATCCAAAAGTTCACGCACAACTGATGAGGAGTGTTCGGTCAGGTGACACATTGTTAGGCACAAGAGACTCATAACTGAAAAAGGACAACAAAATGATGAGCGATGCCTCTCACTTTTAGGGACCCTACTCTCTTCCATTGGCACAAAGAACTGCAGTTGACCTTATTGATCACAGGACGTGTAGCCTGACTTAGCGCAAAGACTCAAGGCAGCGAGAAACTGCTAGGTCGGGAGCATTTTTGTCAAACTATCTGACTGGTCATTGTTGTATATTAGTGGTCTGCGCCTTCTCCTGTCTTCTTGTGTCTGCCTTAGGAGAGCAATAAAGCTCAAAATTAAAAGACAGATTCATTCACACGTTTACAGACAGCTTTGCTCTGAGCAGCGTGATCTTTCACCTCTAGCTTTGACATCATCATGATGAGACCTGAATTTGACCTTTGACCCAGAATAAACAGAGACTAATCTGGGTGCTCACAGCCATCCCTGTAGTTCCACTCGCCAGTGGTCGACTGGCGTCGCCTCTGGGCCAGAACCGTTACTGTGGCGACGGCCAGTAACAGCAGCACGCTCAGTTTGGGGGCCATGATCACACCAGCACCTGGGGGAAGAAAACCCCATGAAATTAGTATTTTAAACACAGAACGATTCATTTCCATTTTTCTTTTAACAATGGAAAAAATGAGGACCTAAAAAGTTCCTCTCAGGAACTTTCATGGAGCATTTTATTGTCTTTCAGCACATTGTTTTGGTTTTGTAGCCTGCAACTTTGATTTGCTCGCACCAGTCGGATCAATGCCACTTCCAACGACATGCAGCGGGCCTCATCAAATACCGAAGCTTTGAGAAAACCTGACAAAGCTTCGGTATTTGATTCAAATACGCTTTGTCAGGATTTCTCAAAGCGTCAGTTTTTTACGCCCCTGTAATAAGGATGTGTTGAGCAGCAGGCAGCAGTTTTCATCAAACAATCTCTGTACATTATCTGCCCAGCATCAACAAACACATTTAGAGACTAGCTGGTGAAGAAAGTGGAGCATCCAGAGCCAGAAGCTGGTGGAGAGACCAAAGCAGAGCTAGAAGGAGAGTGAATACATTTATCGGGTGGACACAAATGCAACTCCAAACAAATGCTAATGTTTCTCTATATGTCTGCTGAATGAGTAAATAACTAACTGCAGGATCATGACTACTATGGTGAGACCCTTCTTAAAGAAATATCATTTTCACCATCATCTTTGAACATCTTTAACTATTTTAATCTCCCTTTTTTGTTTTTCAGTGCTGAGCCAGGATTTTAGTTCCATTGCTTTTACTTGCACCACACATCTGGAACAAATGTCCACAAGTTTTTCAGCTATTTTAAATCATAGATCTCAGTTTTCCACTGCATTTAATTCAATTCGGGACCAGTCATTCAGGTCTTGCACTGCAGTATGACTCATTTTTGCCTAGAATTTTATTTAGCTATTTTTGACTCCTATTTACATTAATTTTTATGTTTTATTGTGTTTCATTTATGTCTTGACTTGATACGTTAAAATGTCTTAAGTAAAGAATTTTTAATTACCTTGACCGTGAAATGTGCTCTACGAATTAACAAAACTTGCCTTTGCTCGTCTAGTTTAATCCACTTTTTTTCATTTTTTGTAAAGCACTTGTATTTACATCTTGCACAAACCGTACTATGTAAAAATTGATTGTTTTACTGACTAATTGATTGATTTCAGAAATGATTGCCACCATGTGAGCCCGAAGTAGGCACTGTTCCAGTTCAGTTATGTAACTTGCAAACCACTAATGTTTCTGCATGCCTTGCTCTTCATCAAGTCAAACGACTCGGAAGCAGAGTGAGTATATATGTTTAGTTATTTGCACTTCATCAATACATTAGTATAATTAAATCATGTATCCAAGCACCATTTTTTGTATTCAGTCTTAATGAATCTCGTCTTCTGTGCCTGAAGTGCCTTATGTCCTCTCTGTGTGGCAGTCTGTATTTAAGTCCATACATTTTGTCCTGTACAGCCTGAGTCAGCATGCTGCCAGGATTACACTATTCCTCAATGTTAAACCTTGTATGGCTTTGCTTCCACTGTGGCTATCACTCCTAATAAAGCAGAGAAAAGGGGAAATCTAACTTTTCAGAGTACAAACTTCTAAGTCTTCCAGGCGTGTCAAACGGTGGAACAGGAGAAGAAGCCCTGAGGCTAAACTCTCAGCTCCTGCAGTCAGCTCACATTAAGGAATGAGTCCGAGCAGCAGTCAGAGAGCTGATAGACAAAACTGAACTGACAGAGAGGCTTGGAAAAGTGGAGGGCGAGCTGCAGAGACATGTCGAGTACAACCTCAGCAATTTCATATTTGCTTCAGTGATACACACACACACACCTACAATAATACACAGAGGCTCTAGTAGACTATACAGTTACTCATCTTAGACATGTGTCAATTTCCCATATTTGAGACATGCTGGTCAGCTCCAGCTTGGAACTGAGTGTGAGAAAAGAAGATATAAAGTAGTAGTCTTTCTTCTGATTGTCTTAAAGATGTAGTTTTGTCATTAAAGGAAAAAAGTCGCTGTGGTCAGCTTAGTTCAGTGGTCGGCAATAGGCGGCCCGCGGGCCAGAGCCGGCCCGCCAGCAATAATATCTGGCCCATGGCCTGATTGCTTTGATAGCAGAAAAATAAAAAAAATAAAACATTGATAGCGGCTGGTGCTGAAATAGATCTCAGTCATGACAGCTACAGTTACTCACATAATCACCTCCTCTTAAGTGACTGTTCCTCTAAAGTAAAAGTTCACAAGAACATATTTTGCAGCAATGCGTCATGTGGAGTTTATTAAGAGCTTTTACTTTGAAGAGTTCTAAAGGACAATTCAAAAGAGTCTCTGGCCTTCTTGACACACCTCTGAAAAAGCTGTCAGTAAACGTGTGATTGGATTCCCCTGAATGAAAATAAGCCTCCGTAGGTTTATGAATGCAGATCAAACGCTGGAGCGCGCGCACACACTGCAGCACATGCTTTATTGTGAGCCTGTGCAAAAGTGTCCCTTGATTCAATTTGTTTAACAAGGGAGAAAAAAATATCTGCAATAAGATGGAATTAATCTTACAATCTACCCGTCAGGAGTCCCGCACAGTACCAACTGAGCTAATCGTGCACATGATTTCATATGGTTTGACTTTGTTCTGGCCCGCCATATAACGGCTTGGAGAAATTGTCCCGATGCCAAACTTATTTGCTGACCCCTGGCTTATTTTCTGTCATTTATGATGAAAAATATGGACTCGGGGAGGCTTGTGAAGCGTTCAGTGTTACAACATCTAACTCAGCAAAAAGAAAACACTGCAACTAAGGAATGCAAGGCACAAACACCTACAAACAAAAGACAGAAAGTGTTCATTCATGGACAAATAAATGTTAAGCTTAATGTTAATGTTTTTTATTTGTATAAAAAATTTAAAATAATGATAATAAAGTACCCCGCGACCCCGTACGCGAGATAAGCAGTTGTCGATGGATAATAAAGTAAAGACAAGCACATTTTATAATCCTCGGCCAAATGTACAAATTCTTTACACAAAATGTTTTTCTACACACCGTCTTTAAAACTTGAGATGAACATAAGTTAATAAAAGTTTTAAAGTGACATTCTCAGCAGGGTACATGAGAGTCCCCTTGAATAAAGTCACTAAGACAAGGAGGCAGAAAGTATCACATACTCTTCATCTGTATAATTAGTAATATCCAAACATTTAATTTTAGCCAAAATATATTATAAATAAGTTTCAAAGCTCCAGAGGATTTGGCCTGATTGTGGTATCATATTACAATTATGTAAATGAAAAATGCAATGTGTGTGTGTGTGTGTATCTTCTACCTCTGAGCCTTAAAACAGCATGAATACATAAGCACTGTTGTTTATTCTGACTCGGTCCCACATACCCCGTCCTGCTGCCTCAAATACTCACTAGAGCACCACATGTGGATTCATCCGCTGCTGAAAATAGTCCCCAACAAATGCACTTTTTCCTCCTGTTTATTTGATGAAAACTAGAGTGAGCAGCTGCTTTAAGAAATTACTAAAAAAATTTATAATTAAAAATGTGTGAAGACTGAAGATTTACGTCTTAAGTAGGAACCAATGAGCTTGGAGATGAGAGCCACAGACAGGAAGTATCGAGAGTTGGACTGACATGTTGTTGGTTTGGTCTTTTCATGGAATTTGTTGGCAAAATTTAAAAATATATATATACTGGGAACACCTAGATGATGTTGGTGTCATCACTTACCTCATCACTTAATGACAAATGAACCATCTCCCAAAAACTTGCTGTTTTCAATTAAACCACACAAAAACACCTTCTGTCTCTGGTACACACACAATCACATAAACACATGTACTTCTCCTCTGTACGTTTTCTCTAAAGGATCTGCAGTTTTTTTAAGCAACCAAAATCTCATCAGCTCTAACCAGAGTCATTCAGTATTTAAACAGCAGATGTCTTATTCAAATTAATGCACATGCAACATCATTAAAGAGTCCCATTCAGTTTAATCTCAAGCATGCATTATAGTTACTGTGCTCGTCTTTTTATGCAGCGTGAATACATATTTTCTTGCGAAGCCGCAACTAGTGCTCAGAGAGAAGACGTAGTGTTTGAGAGTTTATTTATAACTCTTTTGCGGGAAAATCAATTTTAAAATAAAATATAAATACAAATGTGTAAATAAGATCTCTGCACATACCTGTGTAAACACAGTATATACCTGTTGTTGTTCAGCTCCTCTACTGCAAGGCTTCCCAGAAGTCCCAACAGAAGGCAGTGACAGGACGGATAGACGGAGAGAGTGAACACACACCCCTGCTGCACACAAGCATGCATCCACATGCGTAGACACACTCACGAAAAAAAAAACACATCTCACACTTTCCCTTTCAAACACACACGTACAGACAGACACACACAGGATCTACCCTTTCCACCATCATTATGGAGGCCTAGCGGTCAGCACAGTGTGGTTTGGGTTTGAGGCAGGGCTCCAGCACCTTGGTTGGTTTCCTATGTTTTGACCACAGTGTGTGTGTGTGTGTGAGACTGTTGGATGAAGTTACATCCTGGATCCTTTAAATATGAGATCATTGGTGGATTTTACCAGTCTGTGCTTGTGCTCTGAGCTCTAAAAGAAAGAAAGAAAACCATTATGAATTTGAATAAAGACAAAATATAAAATTGTGGAATAATTCTATTCAATTAATTTTTAAAACTTGTCTCATTATTAATAAATACTATTTAATTATGTTTGCTTTCACAAAATGTCATTTTCCCACACTGTTTTAAATACACAATGTCTGTATTTATTTCACATTGTCATTTTTTACGATTATTTATTTAATAAAGCCACTTGGCTGTCGGCTCATTCAGACTGAGGCAATCGCCTCGGACAATCACCGTCTTGCTTTAATAGATAAAGACTGTCTGATAAAGTGTCAAATACAGTAATGATAATAATTAAAATGTACAAGAATTTAGTAAAACATGCCTGCAATAAACTTCAAAATAAAACAATAATTGTTAGGATACACAAAAACAACATTTCCATCCATCCATCGTCAACCGCTTATCCTGCATACAGGGTCACGGGGCAAAAACAACATTTATTATGAGGAACTAAGTTTTGTTATTTCTTAATTTAATGATATTATGTATATTGTCTGTAGTTCTGAAGGCCTACAATTAGTTATTACATGATGTCTTATTTATTTAATTATTTATTTAACATTTAACTGTCACACTGCCTTTCTGAACTGTTTAGTTATCCGCCGTTTCTGTTTTTCAGTCCGTTGTATTTTGGTCTCGTTCTTTCTGCTTGTGTTCTTGTTTAGTTTGTTATATTCATTACTCTGATCTGTTCTGTCATATTTTGATGTAATCTGTACCTGTCTTGGTTGATTCTGTTTCCGCCTGGTTATTGTTATTAGTTTCCGTATTGTCTTGATTGGTTTCTGTCTGTTAGATGTCAGTTTGTGTTCCCTGCCAGTTTCATTATTCATTTGGTCATGATCATTCTGTGTTAGCCTGTTCGGTTCTGTTCAGTTATCTTAGTCTTTTCTGTCTTGTGGAGTTGCCTGTGTTTCTCAGTTACTTGGTCCGTCTTGTCTATTCTGGGTTTTGAATTCCAGTTAGAGTCTTGTCTTGTGTTTTGCAACCTGTTAGTATCAGTTTCCCCTTGTCATGAGGCTACCCCATGCCTTCATTTAAGCCAGCAGTAGTATTGGTCTTAGCATGCTAAGCTAACCTTAGCTGAGCATTAGCATAGGACCTTTACCTTTAGCATATAGGCTAGCACCAATGGACACACGGCTTGTCGTTTCATGTCAGTTCATTTAAGTACTAGTCGGAAGAGTTGAAATCATGGTTAAATAGATACAACACATACACAGTTCATTTCAAGTTATTTATTTTAGCTTGTTGGATTTACACAAGGTCAACCAAATGTTTGTACGTTTTATTCACCTGTTCTCATCCTCAAGCAGGGATCTGGGCCGAAGGGGCAAACAGGAAGTGATGGAGTGTGGAGTCATTTATAGGGGGGAAGACCTGGAATGGTGCAAATGTGAGCCAGTACAGAGGGGTGTACTGGAGTACCTTAAGGTTGCTGTTTGGAGAAGCTTTTCGTTAGCATGTAACATTTCATTTCTGGTTTTATAGTTGATGTGCTGTGTATTAATGTAGCCAGAGATGTGTTTAATTGATTGTCAATTAACTTTGGTTTGTCTTGTAAGAGGGGCTTCTGGTATAAAGGAAGGAGGCAGAGGTTCCCTAGAGAGAACAGCTTTGGCCTGGAAGGGCACATGTGCTAGAGCACGATAGGCAGGCCCTGATATAGGTTTTTTTTTGGTGTTGTGTAACATCAGTGTTTAATGATAATTTGAATAGTTTATACTTAGTTTCCTCATTGTTTGTTTTTGTTAAATTTTGATATATTTTTGCAATAATTCACTTGCGCAACTGCACTTTCCACGTATCTGGTGAAAAAATAAATTGAAGCACCAGGTGAAGAACTCCATGTCCATGTCTCATCCTTCCACCATGGGGCTAAACATTACACCCCTGCTGTGTCTCTGCCTGCCTGTGTCTCGTCAATCTCTGTCAGTTGTGTTGCTCCCACCCTGCACATTAATCCCTGTGTATATATGCTTGCTTGTTTCTTTGGTCTTTGTCTGGTCATAGTTTGCTGTTGCTCTGTCTCATGTGGTGTGTAACCTGTCATGTTCTGTCTCGTTGTGCCTCTCCTGTTCCCCTGATTTCTGGATTATTTACCCCTCGTAGATTTGTTGTTGTATCGCCTGGTTTGTTTGAACTGTTAGGGTTATTATTATGGATTACTTGGACACAGCCACTCATCGTAAGTGTGCTCGCCTTTCGTTGATTAAACCTTATGAAATACTAGTCTATTTCAATTACTTTAAATTTTCTACATTTATAATGAAAGTTTAAACACTTTCAGACGGGTGGCGCTGCAAAATAAAACATGTGAACCAGTCAGAAGCATCAGAACCGCATCAAACTTTACTAAACAGCTGTGGCTGGAATTATTATTCAACATTCAACTGAGCTTTTTATAGAAAATATTCAGATGTAACCTATAATTTAATCATGAACATTTTCATAAATAAGCTAAACTACTGCATTTCTTGAGGAAGCTTAAGAAGGCCAAGTTCCCATGCCAAGCTTTTACAGAGGACCAATAGAAAGCATCCTGACTGGAAACATCACTAACATGGGATGTGCACGGCCCTGGACCGGAGGGCTCTGCAGCGGGTGATTAAAACTGCTCAGAAGATCATTGGTGATATCGGTGAGGTGCCTGCAGAGCCCACTAAAGGACAGTACCCACCCATCCACAGCCTGTTCCCCCTGCTGCCTTGTAGGAAGAGATATAGAGGTTTCTGCTGCTGCACCATCAGACTGCAGAGGAGCTTTTTCTCCAGGCTGTGAGACTTTTAAACTCAAATTCATCCTCAGCACTGCTCCATTGACTATATTTTATTTCTGTCTACCATTTTTATGATTGCTTTTATATTACTGTATATTGTCTGCTACGCAGAAGGGAGTTCCAAACTTAATTTCACATTACAACCAGTTGTATTGTGAGAAATAAAACCTACCATCTTGTATCCACCTTGTTCCTTTGTATAAGTAATTTAATTGCTTTTTTTCAGTGTTCATTTATTTTGTAATTTAATTACATGTAACTAGTTACTCCTCAACACAGGTGAACAATAACAATTGAATTAAAACATCAAGTGTAGATGGTGGGCGGAACCTTCCTCCTCGGTGATTGGCTGTTACACATGTCTGTCATTGTTTTTCCATTTCCGGTCTTTTCCGTTGCTAAGTAACATCTCCTATCCACTGAGCGTAAGCTAGCTAGATGCTATATTTATTTAAGATTTCGGGAATAACGCAACGTTTCAAGTAATTTGTCGTCGGTTAAAACTCTTCATTTGAAGCCATGACAGCTATAAAAGACGGGGAGTACACGGCCACAATCTACAAACTGGTGAGAGTGTTGTTGTTTTAGTTGAGAGGTTAGCTTCAACGCTAACGTCGACACAGCAGGGTAACGCTCAGCCAAACTCCATTCACAAATCTGTCAATTCTGTTTTTTATGCTTACTGACAAACATACACACCACTAACAACACATATCCGGAGTTGTGAGGGACTGCAGGTAAATTCGGCACACATTTATTTGCAACTACGTGGTAATGTGTGTGCTTGTGCCTGTGAAATAACATTATTGTTTACGTTATCTGCGCTGTAACGTTAACGTTGCTGCACCGTTAAATTGAAGTTTTTTGTTAAGTGATGCTTTCACGGCAAGGTCAAATAAATCCAATCCCAGTTTAGGGATATACAGTCGTTCAGCCGCGTTTCTTCCCTGCTAGATTGTTAAACAGTGTTTAAAAGAAACGCAGTGTGTATAAAGACCATCACGGTTCATTTTCATCTGTATTTTAGATTAAAGACGGACAGTATGTGGACGCAATCCACATCCTAAATGGCCAACTTCAAAAACACACGAAGGTAAGTGTGGAATAAAGTATTGTTCATTTGTAAAATATACTGTAAAGTTAAAGTAGGGTATGTGTTTTTGGAGATGTCTGCGGGTCTTTTTATACAGCTGGTTTTACAGATATTGGGCCTAAAAAGTTATTAAATTGTCTTGAATTTTAATTCATTGTATGTTGATGAACTAGAGCTGATATGATTCATCAATTAATCGATTAGTCTGTTGACAGAAAATTAATCAGCAACTATTTTGATTGGCGATTCATTGCTTCAGTTATTTTTCAAGCAAAAATACCAAGAGCTGGCGAAAACACGTGTTTTTATTGTCAGTTAATGTGCTGATAATAATCATTAGGTTTATAAAATGTCAAAAATGTGTGAAAAAACGCACATCACAACCTCCCAAAGCCTAAAGTGAAGTCTTAAAATGTCTTGTTTTGTCAGACAAAAAGTCCAAAATCCAAAGGTTTTCAGTTTATGATATAATCCTCCACTTTCAGCAGCGGGAACTTGAAATATTTTAGCATTTTTTCCGCACTATTTTTGAACAAAATATGAGGAATTTATTCACAGGTTCCAGTTTTTCAAATGCAAGATTTGCAGCTTCTTTTTTTTTTGTACTGTAAATTAAATATATATTTGAACTCTAAACTGTAAAGGTTGAACAAAACAAGCAATTAAAAGATGCCACGTTTGTTGGGCTATGAGAAAGTTTGAGTATAATAAATGAAGTATTTTTAAGATATTTAATTGTAGTGCTTTGTTTTAGTTCTTCCATACAGCAAGGCTTTCTGTTATAAACATTTCAAATATCCTACAGATAACCGCCAGTTTAACACCCTCTTGCTTTCCACTGTGTCCCAGTCCAGGGCAGCGCTGTCTCTGCTGGGTTACTGCTACTATCACATCCAGGATTTCACCAGCGCTGCTGAGTGCTACGAGATGCTCACCCAGCTGCACCCGGAGGTGGAGGAGTACAAGGTATACTACGCCCAATCCCTGTACAAAGCTGGTGCTTATCCTGAGGCCACAAAGGCCTCCTTCGTGCTCGACAACCCCAGTAGCCACACCAAGGTACAACACACACACACACAATCACTAGCATGATGATGTGAAAACCTTGTGTTTCAAAAATGACAACTTTTCAGCAGCTCCACTTTGACTCACTGCTTTGTTTTATGGGGAAATGAAAGTGTTTGGATCCATCACTGCTACAAATTTGAAATTTAAGAAGCCCCCTTTATTTACATTGAAATCTTTCATTCTGTTCCCTCCATCTGTTACACACTTTCCATCACTGGGAGCACTGTTTCCACAGAAGTGCTCTAACAAATGCATATGGGCCATAAATGCTCAACACATTAAATAAAGCAAGCTAAAATCTGGATAGCTCAGCAACAGGGAACACATTTTCATTAACAGAAAGTTAAAATGATGCTGCCTTTAAATTAACTTTAAGTTATATTAAAATCAAGTAGAAACATTATGTAAATTTGTAAACAATTACTTAAAAATGTGTGAAGTAATTGTGGAAAAACAGGTTGCAGGACAGGAATTACAGATGACAGCTTGGATCAGAGTGTGTAGTTTATGCTAGTGCTTGATTTTTTAGCCCCAAAGTCAAACCAGCACTTGGCTCGTCACATCGTGTCCCTGTTTTACCTTTGGTTTATCCTCTCTCTCTCTCTCTCTCTCTCTCTCTCTCTCTGGCAAAGATGGTCAAGCTGCAAGCCTGTATCAAATATTGTGAGGAGGATTACTCTGCTGCCAAGGTGACGAGCTCTCTCACAGTATCTGTTTATACATATAAAATATATAATTTTTGTCCTTGAATCTAACTGTGTGTGTGTGTGTGTGTGTACAGTCAATGCTGGAGCAGCTGCCCCAGGATGACCCAGACTACGTCTACAATATGGGCTGTTTGCTTTATCAGGACGGCAAATATGAGGAGGCCTGCAAGAAGTTTATGTCTGCCATGCAGGTGCTGGGATACGTGCCAGGTAATCATCCAAACACACACATGAACACACCTTCACAGACACTGACTGCCTCTTGTGTGGTTTTCTTATATACAGATTCAGGGTTATCTTCTATGTAATGTTACAGTATTTTACAATTATTTGGCTCAAAACAGAGTTTCAGTGTGCAAAACTGAGTTAATTAGAGAGCCTTATGTCCCTCCCCTTCTGGTGGACCACCAACGGGACCTTATTTTGGAAAAAATATGTACGGTAGTCAACGGCAAGAGATAACAAATTTTGTTTTATCCCGTTTTGAATTGTGCCTTGAATTATACAGATCATGTTTGTCAAATTAAAATATAATTTTACAAGTCAAGAATGTTGCAGTGTGTCGTAAAACATAATTACAAAGACCACAAACCCAAAAGTATGTGAGGTCCTAAATTTTAGCTTCCATGTGTAGATGATGTGATGAAAGGCCAAGGATTGTTTGATGAAACACATTAGATGAGATACATTTGTATGTGGAACATGTTTATAGTAATCAAAAGGAAATACTCATGAATGTTCACCAGGTCAGTAAGACTCCTGGTGGACGAAGATCTGGATCAGAGAACAGCCAAAGGGAGAGAGGAGAGGGGGTTTGTGTTATAGTTAACACACTATCACTAATTTTGGTTGCAGAAAAAGATGAATTTATTTTTCATATCACTACAGAAAGGTCTAATGAAACACTGAACAAAAATTCTACTTCAACATAAAGTGTTCAGCGAGATAAAAAAAGTATTTTCCAGTTTAAAGTTTCTGAAAATAAAACTTGACTCCTTGGGATTCTATTGTCATTGAACATGAAGAACTATGAATTTAAAGAGGAATTCAGCAGGGATTGTGTTTGAAAAATGACTGGTACCTTCATAGTTCATCTTGGTTTCTTTGTCTTTTTGCCTCTCCTCTCTGTCAGCGTTGTCCTACAACATCGCCCTGTGTTACTACAGCATGATGAACTACGCTCAGGCCCTCAAATACATCGGAGAGATCATAGAACGAGGCATCAGGGAACATCCAGGTAAAACCACATCTCAGCAAAACACCAGTCTAAATAGCCAGTTTAGTTTCAGCCACTCGTAATGTAGCAGTCTGTTTACAACAATCTTTTTGACCTACGTGTTTTGTCTTCACACCAGAGCTGAGTGTGGGGATGACAACTGAGGGCATCGATGTCCACAGTGTGGGCAACACGCTGGTTCTGCATCAGACAGCCCTCATCGAGGCCTTCAACCTTAAAGCTGCCATCGAATACCAGCTCAAGAACTGTAAGAACCTCACTCAGTGTCTCTGTGGCCTCATGAAGCATAAGAACAGGAGGATGGAGAGAGAGATGAGAGAGAGGCACCATAGTGGAGAGGAAGTATTGTATTTTTATGTTTGATCTGAACTGATGACAACCTAGGTAGCATTAGTAACCACTGATGAACAGACAGACAAAAGAGCATTGCCTCTTCAAAAATGAGCAGTTTGCACCAAAGATGGGCATTAGAATAGAATAAAATGTAAACTTTAAGTTAAAACCCTTGCAAGCTATTTATGGCTTGAAATCTGCCAAAAAATATTTGTTTGCTTAATAAAAGGGCAGGTTTCCCACTGTGCAACACAGTGATGGAGTCAACATTTTAAAAAGACAGGAAACTGCAGGATTATAATTTACTGCTTAAAGGTTCAGTGTGTGAGAATTGAAACTACTCTTCACCTGTCAAATTCATGCTCTCAAGACATTAGGGTGCAGCATATCAAAAATCAGGTCATAATAATAGGCGACTGTTTGCTAACATATTCACCATCTCGGCTGTATAGAGTGATAGTATGTTAATGTTGTGTATACAGCTTGTTGTGTCAGTTAATGCAGGTTTAAATTTGCTATTTGTCGCAGCAGAACTTGTTCAGCCCCAAACTACCTGCAGCCGGTCAACAGTATCATGGGAATGGTTCTGACCAACATTTCCTGTTTGCCTTCACAAAGTTACACAATCTTTGTGTAACAAAGCCAAACATTGGAAACATTGGTTATTAGTTGTATAATATATATATCTACCAAGTCAAGTCCATTTTATTTAAAAAGCACTGAACAAAGTTATACAATAATAAAACAGATAAATAAAAACAGACCAATCAATTTATGACAGACAACAAAAAATAGAAGAATGAAGCATGAGTGTCTTTTAAAAAAACAAAAAACTCGCCAAAGAATAAAAATGAATTAACCAGGGTTGTTCTTGCTCAACTACAGGTTATATGATTCAGCCCTAAATAAGGTCACTTAATGTAAATGTATCCAGAGAGAGAGAATAAACTGATTGAGAGCAGTGAAAATCACCCCGTCAGAAGCAGGGTCGTCCTTCCTCCTGTCCTCAACCCTCTGTCACATTATCAACCCGAGACTTTAGGGATGAGCTCACACGTAGAGCTTAAAAGAAGTTGAAAGGGGACGTACCATATAACCGCAGCGTCCGCTTGTAAATCACTCTCCCTCCCAACATTTCCTGTCTGTATCTCCACCATCAACTGTCGATTAAAGGTAAAAAAATAAAGGTTCAACAGTGTTTTGAAAACGTAACGCTGAAAGTTTCAGGAAATTACACAATAAGAGCAACAGAGAAAAGTTTTTACAAGTCAAAGAAGAGCAAATGTGGCAAACAATGCAGGTTTTTAATTAATTATTAGGAAATGAACACATTCAGCACATCGAGGATAAACACTGTGTTTACACTGAATGTAAACATAAAAACATTTGGTTCTTTACAAGACACCTGCACTGGAAACCTTTTTAAGTGTTCATTATTGAGTTTCTCCTTAATAATTTTCAAGACTCTGTTCAATTTGTTCATCCTGCTAAAAAAGTATGCAGGAGAAATGCTGATACAGACTACAACTAACAGATTTCTATTCTGCTTTGTTTTCTTTGTGTTCCTGCAGTGAAAGGCGCTCAGGAGGCTTTGACAGACATGCCTCCCAGATCAGAGGAGGTAACTGTCATCACCCATTCACTCACCTGTGTGTGTGTGTGTGTGTGTGTGTGTGTGTGTGTGTGTGTGTGTGTGCTCGCAGCTGGATTCTGGCTGCGTGTGATTATTCTCCTGTAATCTAAATTAAGGCTGCCTGGACCTGCCCCGCTCGCAGCCTGGAGATAACAGAGATTAATAGAATATTAGAATAGAGACATAGGTGTGAAGGCTTACATGGAGGTAATGATGATAGTTTTATCGTCTTCAGACTGCTTCATTAAAATTAATGTACAGATGGGGCACTGTCCTTGGTCCAGTCTGTAACTCCCACTTAGTCATGCAATTTTAACCTGAGAGAAGTGTACAACTAGTGCCCCCTACTGGAATTTATATTGAGTCATCCACCAAAACTGACCCCTTTTTCTTATCATATAGCATTTTAAAGAGGCATGAAACATGGTGTATCCCATACAGTATACTATGGTGTGTGTGTGTGTGTGTCTTGGCAGGAGCTGGACCCAGTGACACTGCACAACCAGGCCCTGGTGAACATGGACACGAAGCCGTCGGAGGGTTTTGAGAAGCTGGCCTTCTTGCTACAGCAGCCCTCCTTCCCTCCCGTCACTTTCGGAAACCTGCTGTTGCTCTACTGCAAACACGAGGTACACAACAGGCCGGCCTGCAGGCTACAGCGATCCTGAACCTGGAAGGGCCCAGACCGGATTGAATATGGCTTTGAGTATCTTTGAGCAAGGAATCCTGACCTCCCCAAGGACTTTTATAGACCAGTACAGGTTGTAGGCAAAAGTAAACAAGCTGCCATCACTGCAGTGGGCTCTTAACTGTAAAACTTTGTAGTAACACTGTGAAGTAAATAAAGGAAAAAGCAGGTATTTTAACTACTTTTGCTAGGAAATACTGTACTTCCAGGAGATCCTGCAGGACACTTACCTACCAGTCGAAATGCTATTGTAAAGTTTTTATTTGGTTAGGCGTCTTTTCATCTGCAAAAAAAAAACAACTAAACTTGCTGGACTCCGACAATAAACTTTTAAAAGAAGGAAAAGCAAAATGCAGAAGCCCCCGCTACATGAAATCCCCTTCAGTCGTTTATGTGTCACTTAGGACAAAAGCATTTGTAAAATGAATAAATGTAAATGTAATTCGCTGCTTAAAAAAAAACGCTGCCTGCCTAGAAAGGGGCTGACGTCCACACGGCCAGGCATCATTTGTTTCGGATGTTTACTAAATGATTAATCGCGTCTGATCGTAATGCAGGAAATCATGGATTCCAAGTTAGATTTATAATGAGAAATTAGCCGGTACCTCCGGCTGGACTTAATTACTTCACAGAACTTTCATGTCTAGCCTGTGACAGATGAACAAAAGTGTGTCCCCCAAAGTTTGTCACATAACCAATTTCACACTATGTTTTGAGACTGAGTAACATCCACATTCACTCAAAATACCTTCACTTGTCAAAGGAAACAATTATTAAATGCAGTCAAGCAAAATATCTCTGAGTTAAAAATGTGTTCGACTCCAGAGAGCGACTGAACTTCACATCAGTATATAGATCCACAGCAAAATAAACCTGTTTTTACGACTTTCAGTTTTGAAACAGTGACTCAGTTTTTCATTACATAAGCCAGCAGCTCCGTATAGGGTTGTTTTCCTGAATGTTAGATTGAAAGTTATCATGGTGTTCTCCTTCAAAAACATGACCCCGAGGGTCCATGCAGGGAGTAAAATTGGTTTCAATAGGATTTGAAGGTCATGTGGAGTGAGTCTTAGTGGAAAGAGGTAAAAACACACAGGGAGCTGCCGAGAGGTGTGGGTCTTTCATTAAAATGGTATTAATGTCACTGTTGGATTTAATCTCTCTCTCAGTACTTTGACCTGGCAGCTGATGTTCTGGCAGAAAACGCCCATCTCACCTACAAGTTCCTCTCCCCGGTAAGTTCACAGTCACACAGGGGCTGGACTTTAAGATCAGGTCCTAATTCACACTTAATTCTTATAAATGCAAATTTTCTGTCTCCTTCATTTTCTTGTTTGCCTGCAAAATGTTCTAAATAATCATGAAAGGTTTCCAATGGCTGGATCCACATTGAAGTTGTGTTTTTGTCCTTTCCAGTACATGTATGAGTTCCTTGATGCATTGCTGACCTGCCAGACAGCACCAGAGGAGGTACTGTAAGATAAGAAGGTGGAAAACGTGTAGCATTTATAAGACGCATATTTTTATTTTAACAGTAGATTAAATGACGTGTGTGATGTAGTAACAGTTACAAACCCACAGAGAATCATCACCAACCCGTTTTTCAGCTCATTGTTTTGTTTTTTTAAAACATTTACTGTTTGATTGTTCAGTCTCGGCTCTCTCATCATCATGTTTTCCAGCTGCAATAAGCTGTTTTCAGCAAACAGCGGTAAGGCTTGCTCACCAAATTACCATAACATCTTTATGGGGATGACATGTCGCTGCGTTTACAGTTTGTTAAGTTGGCTAAAGAAATCATTAACGTAGCTTTAATTATAGTTGGTGCATCAACTCTAACTGAGAGGATGTCAATTGGTTCCAGTGATGAATCTGAAAACTAAAAAGCATTTCATAAAGCTTTGCATCCCAAACATGCAGAGATCAACTGAAATTTGGACGGTTTGGACTCATGTTGAACCTGCACACTGACACTTGAAGTTCTTATCTAAACCAGACCTAATAGGTGACATTTAGACTAAGCTGGTAAAGGTCACCAGAGAATTACATTTAATTCTCAATGTGCAGGTACCTCCTCTACTGAGACTTTATGAATGTCCATCCATCTTCATCCGCTTATCCGGGGTCATGTCGCAGGGGCAGCAGCTCCAGCAGGAGACCCCAAACTTCTCTTTCCCGGGCCACATTAACCAGCTCCTTTATGATTGTGTACTCAAATACCTGTGCTGATAAATAATTAGTATTTTGTCTTATTAATATTTTCACACACAAATCTTTCACAGTACAGCTTCAAGTTCTTTCACATCTAGAAAAGGCTCATGTTTTGTTGTGTGGTGTTTTTTTGTTTTTTTTCATTCATGAATAAAATCATTTATAACCTTTTTTTCCCCCTGCTGTCTGTTTATTTCACAGGCTTTTAGGAAGTTTGAGGAGATGAACGGCAAACTGACGGAGCAGTTGCGGAAGCTGGCTAAGCAGGTATTTTTCCTCCTTCCACATCATCCACTTTTTTTGTTGCTTTCTAATTTATTGTGTATTGTACTGTACATATGTTTATTTTTCTGTATTTCATTTTGAGATATTATGTTTAAGGCTGTAGACACCTGCTAATGTAGTTGAATCTGTCAGCTGCTCGTTTCCAGACAACTCAAAACACTGACACGCATCCTGAGTCACAGTTGCTTAAGGAAATTGTGAAAATACATATTTTACACTTAAAAGCGGATTTCTCAGGAATGTTTCTAGATATGTTGTTTGTTATTATTATGGCAAAATAAACAGTGGTTGTAAAAAAGCCGCTCAGCTTCGAGTTTTGGCTGAATGTTGTTATTTGTTCTTTAAGGTGCAGGAGGCCAGGCTTGCTCGTGACGATGACGTGCAGAAGAAAGCTCTGCAGGACTACGACCTGATGCAGGAGAAGTGAGGACTCACTCACCCACACACACACACACACACACACAAACACACACGGATGTGAAAAGATGAAACGGATGGTAAAACAGTTAAGAGGCTGCTCGCTGATATCTTGCACCAATATTTAATATTTTTAAATACAATATTTGAAGATGTAGAATTTACATCTGTATTCACTAAAACACACTGTAATCCTGCTCTTAATGAAAAGTGTAAGGAGATAAGTTCTTATATGAATTGGTGCTAAATAAAAACATTTAATTGAATCCCAGGTACATCGTGGTCCTGATGGCTCAGGCCAAGATCTACTGGAACCGGGAGAACTTCCAGATGGTGGAGAAGATCTTCCGCAAGTCGGTGGAGGTCTGTAACGAGGACGATACCTGGAAGCTGAACGTAGCCCATGTGCTCTTCATGCAAAACAAGTACAAGGAGGCCATCGGCTTCTACGAGCCCATCGTCAAGAAGCACTACGATAATGTGAGTGCTTTTAGGATGGCTCGTCACGTTCGTGAACAATATGGAGAAAGTAAATGTGTAAAGGGAGAATATTAATGTCAGAAAATGCATGTCAGATATCAGACACTTGACTAATTTATTGTATTTTGAAGCAAACGCTCAATTACAATGCTGTTAATCGGCACCACAAAGAGTCTGAGGTCCGGACTAAAGCTTGACAGTTTGCCTTTCTGTCCAGGTGGAGCAGTGTAACATTCAGGAGTGTCCCTGCAAGTGCAAACCTTCGGTAAAAATAGAGACCAAACCGCTTTGTTTTGATTCCTCTGCAGTGTTTTTAACATCCGTGCATGTCTGTTGATTGATGATTTTCTTCTGTTGTATTGTGTGTGGGATTTTGTTTTGTTTTTTTGCAGTGGTGTTTATGTCATTTCTGACATCTGACCTTTGTCCAATTTCAGAAAATTACGTCATGATAAACGTGGTAGAGGGCGAAAAATAATCAGAGTTAAGTTTTAGTCTTTAGTGCAGTCTGATAAATCTTAAATTCAGTTTTAAAAAATAGCGATTTCTTGTTGGTATTTTAGTGAAAAATAACACCACTTGTATCTAGTATATCCTGAAATCTTGACTTAAATTTTCTTTCACATTAAAAGATCTTCACATCAGCATGAGGAAACTTGCACGCAGTCTGGGTTGGTTTTAAAAAAAAACAAAAAGGTTTGTTAAAGGTCCGAGTGCTGGTTGATAATGTTCTGTAAAATGAGTCTTGCTTTTGAATGTTATTAAATATATTAATATGTTGAACAAACTGATAGAAAAATGTGTGTGTGTGTGTGTGTGTTACTGCAGATCCTGAATGTGAGCGCTGTCGTCCTGGCCAACCTGTGTGTGTCCTACATCATGACCAGCCAGAACGAAGAGGTACTGTACAAAGACATTAACGCAGTCCTGTTGTTCTGTTCAGTGGTCAGTAGTATCCTGCCAGAGCGGTAACAATACACAACACTGAAAGGGAGCACTGCATAATTATCACTCTTACACAGTGGTGAAAAGTAACTAGGTACAAATATTCAAGTACAAATATGAGGTACTTGTGCTTCACTTGAGTATTTCTATTGTTTTCTGCTTAATACATCTACTCCACTACATCTTAGGAGGAAATATTGTACTTTTTACTCCACTACTTTTATCTAAAAGCTACAGAAATACTGCTTACTTTTACACACAAACCATATCTGCTTCTAAAATATGATTTTTTAGAGTAAACCTCAAAGCAAAGACTTTTACTTCCACTGGTTACAACATTAAAATGCTGCTTTCACGTTAATGTGTCAGTTGGGTCTGATGTGATAGAATAAATTACATATTGTAAAATTAACCACTGTTAACACTTTTCACTCTGGGAAATAAAAAACTTCAGTAACTAACTTTATTAGTATAGTAAAAAAAAAATAAAAATTCTCAGAATCATTAACTCAACTGAGTTTGTTTGTTGTTTGTATTCACACGTTACGATTCCACTGAACATTTGTGGTATATGAATAAAATACCAATCTGCATAATGACTACTTTTACTTTTAAAAGTAAAATTTGTTGATAATACTTTAACTTAACTTGTAACTTCAGTATTTTAACTTAACTTTTACTTGTAATGGAGTATTACATTTAATACTTTACTGTAAGCATGCTTTGAGGATAATACTACCTCTGACTGAGGCCCACTCACACTGCTAAGATGCCTGTAAATCCTCCTGGTCGTCCTGTTCTTACAGGCTGAAGAACTGATGAGGAAGATCGAGAAAGAGGAAGAGCAGATCTCCTACGACGACCCCGACAAGAAGGTGTTTCACCTCTGCATCGTCAACCTGGTCATCGGGTGAGTTCCAGCTGCTGCTGCTGCTGCTGCCTTTCACTAATCCTGCTGGAAAAACTGGCTGATGGTTGTGAGTGAAGCAAGAAATATTCCACTGTTCACCACAGCGTGTTTATTTAATTATTTAAAAGGGACGGTGTACATTTATAAACATATTAGCTTTGCAGCAATGTAAACATGCCAGATTTAGCCAGGAGGCTATTTTCTCCAACAGGACGTTAAAAGGTCAGTAGTACAAGAACATCATAATAATAAAACAAATATACAATACATCACAATATAAAAGACACCACAATTATCAAGACAGTCATGATGCTTTACTAAACCGATCATGAGCTGGTTGCTAAATTAAATAATGTGCAAGTTAGGTGGTTTTACAGTTAAGGTGCTGTTTATGCAGTAAAGTGTTATCAAAACATTATATTATTACCACACAGCAGAGTGAAACTCTGAATGGACTACATGCATACCTCACTTCTCTCACATCCGCTACAAGTCAACATTTATACACTGACTGCACCATGCAAGGTCACAGAATCAGAATCATATTCACACAAGTAGGGGTTCAGTATCTTGCCCAAGGACACTTGGACATGCTGCAGTCTCCACCTCCTGAGCCACTACAAAATTATCGGCTTCCCGAGGGAAGCCAGACCAGAGGGGGGTCAGACCTCAGCAGCAGAGCCATCACAGCACTGAGTACTCACAGTCCAGTCCACTGTTCACATTACTTTACGTCTGGTTTTAAACATACAGGTCTTATATCTTGTTGAACACTATGCATTAATGTGTGTGTATATTTGTCCATCTGTACATGTGAGAATATATAGGTTATTTTTCATCAGTATCACTGTTTTTGTCTGAAGTTGTGTTTTTATCTTTCAGGACGCTGTACTGCGCCAAGGGGAATTACGACTTTGGCATCTCTCGTGTAATCAAGAGCCTGGAGCCTTACAATAAGAAGGTCGGCCATTTAATTGTTCTCAGGCCTTTTTTCTGTAATGTTTGTAGCACATGTTTTTAAGGAAAGTTGTTAAGCTTTTATTTATGAAGCAGTTAATATTTTCCGTGATGGACAGGAGATCATAAACACAACTACAAGGATATACGTTTAGCATTCAGTTTGTGAAATTAAAAGACAAGTATCCAGTTTTAAACCCTCCAGGACTCTCTTGCTGAGCGTTTTCTCTGACGCCGAGCTGCTCTTTTTGGGACCTTTTGATCTAGTCCAGTCACAACAACAACCAAACTCTGGCTGCAGCTGAATCCACTAAAGTCCAGCTGAGAACACAGGCCGTCATCCTGAGTGTTTCCCCTGTTGTCCTCACAGCGTTCCCCACCACAGAGTCACATTCCCAGAGAAAGCAGAGAGGAGTTCAGGAATGTGAAGCCTGGCGAGCCACACTGTCACGCCAGCTTCTCACAACCTGACCGTCATATCTGAACTCAGTCACTGCCACACACCATCCTGTAAAGTCAAACCACAGCTTCTCCCCGCATTCCAAATTAATATTTACACATCTACTTTGTCTTACCCAAAAGCAATTCAAAATGTACCACCTCCACTGCTGCAGAATAACTTGAAGTTGTAAACTCATTACTTGGTATGGTATCTCTGAAATGTACATTCTTTCTCAGTTTTGCTGGTCTAAACTTTGTGTTTACCTTCTTCGGCTGTTCTGCAGCAGGTGAGGTAAATGAAATCGATGCATACATTTCTACAGGCGTCCCGATTTGTAAACACCTTGGACCTCCCTGTGTTAAATCACCCACAGAAGCTTTATTATTTTAAATATCGCAACAAAAAAAAAAGCATTTGGACAGGCCAGTTTGTCATCGGTTGATCCTTTCAATGAAATACTGAAAAGTGTGTGTGTGTGTGTGTGTGTGTGTAGCTGGGGACGGACACATGGTTCTACGCCAAGCGCTGTTTCCTGTCTCTGCTGGAGAACATGTCCAAACACATGGTCATGCTGAGGGATGCTGTGGTACAGGAGTGTATTCAGTTCTTGGAGCACTGCGAGGGTGAGCAGCAATATCGCGCACACACACCTGTAAAACTGCTGGACCACGGCACTATAGTACCAACATTTCAACCCTACACCATCAGTGTAACGTCAGGCTTTTACTTTTTAATGGTGCACGCGTCTGCTTTAAATACAACTGCAGGATACAGCTTATAAATTTATTGTTAACATTATGTTTTTAGTATCCCATGGCAATCTTAATCCCAATGACCTCCTGAGCTTTCCTTTAGCGTCACCATCAGGTCAGAACCAGCAGTTCATTAAACCCTTCTCTTAATCAGCAATCATCCCGCCATAACTTAGCAACTGTAAGCATTTCCGGCTAACTAGCTACCTTGTGCAGTAAACCCTAGCACTACTTTAAAGGCCAAGACTTACAGTAAAGTATATCATTAAATAACTACATTACTTTGTAGTTCACAGGTTACACACAATAGCACAATGGACAAAAACGTCCAGCATACTATCAGCGTGGAGGCTAACGTTAGCAGCTCTGTCCTGATACTTTGGGCTTTTAGGGACATTTACACTCAAAGTCTCTATTGAAGTGTTACATTCGCCGAACACACTCTGGTTTGTCGTCATCCTAAAAGCCTTTTTTTCTTGTTACGTTAAAAGTACAACACTTGGAAGCTAAGCAGCAGGGTTACGTTTGTAACCAGCCTGATCTTACATTTGTCCTCATCATACTTGATCATACCAGGACTAACTAACTCTACACTACAGTAAAATAACAATGCTGTTTCTTAATTTTCACGTCTTCTACATTTGTCATCAACTGGTCAGGATAATAGCGGTTTGCCTGTTAGCTTTCGCACTCCACTCAGCTACCTCGGCTGGCCAGCTCATACTGCTGTCGCTCAGGGATTCTGCTAAATGACCTAAATCTAAATGTACTGTATGTAGCCATCTATTGCATACAGAAAGCCTTTTTACAGGATTCATTTTAAAACCAGTCGGCTGGAGACATTAAAAAGTGAGCTAAGGGAGGTAAGCTAGCTCTGATAGCTCAAATCTGCTAGCCAGTTATGATTCAGCTAGATTGACAGTCAATGACTAGAAAATGAGATACTGTTTTTATTTTTTTTCAACCTTTGTCTGAAATCAGGGACCCATTGTTAGAAAAATTCCTTCAAATAACAATCTGCCCTCGTTTCCACTGTAAACTGCACGTGCAGCGTCCATACAAGACCAGATTTTCATGATATCTATGGAATCCAGATGAATGACCTTTACCACCCTGTCAGTTTCCACTAAATGCATTTTATATTAATCTTTTGTTAAATTTGCCGAGCCATGACATTCATGTTGTCCAGAGGATGAACCCTTTATTACCCCGTGCCCTTTCCTCTACTGCCGCCATTAGGCCAGGCTTCTCAGCAGTGCTTTAATAATGTGAGGCGTTAGAACATTTCAGCCTCTCTTTGATCAGTCTTGTTCCGTTTGAGTTGATATCAGTGATAACTCTGGGTGTTTTCTTTGCTTCCCCTGTAGCGTACGGTAAGGAGGTTCCAGCCATCATCGAGCAGCCTCTGGAGGAGACCCGCATTCACATCGGCAAGAACACGGTCACCTACGAGGCTCGCCTACTCAAGGCGCTGTTCTACGAGGTCATTGGCTGGAACAACTGAAGTGTTTAAGGTTTGCTGATCCCCGTTTACCAGATTATTAACATCACTGACTGCAGCCAGCGATGGCATTTGGTCGATGGCTTCCAGTCAAAGGATAATGGAACTAATCAGCACAAATCAACTGGTAGTCAGTGTCACATATGTATGTGAATAAGGGCTGCTGTGCAAGCTTTATACACCTGTGATCCAAAACCCTTTTTCAGTTCCAGACTTCCTTTTGGACTCACTCTGTCTTGCTCTTCAACACTCACACACCCCAGGGGAGGCTTTTATTTGGAAGTTGAGCTGGGGAAAGTTTTGGCACAAAGTTCATCTCTTACATAATCAGCTTGAGTTCTTTCTCACTTTATGATCCGACTGAAGCTCTACTTCAGACTCTTATAGCAAGAGATTTACGTTTTATTTTTTAATCAGTGCTACTTATTATACAGGATACATGCAGCAAACTTGATTGTTTTGTTTTTTTTATTCTGCTAACATAAAATACATGATAACAATTTTGTATGATGAGTTCATCTGCATGCATTCAGTTCATGCGTATCTCCTCTTTGGTCCGTGCTGGTTGTACAGCTGCCTTCTCGTCCTGTTCTGTGGATTTCTATTCAGTAGATATGTTTGTGAAAAGCAAAAACATAATTTAACTAAAATAAAGATATTTTTGAACAAAGAAAAGTATCATTATGTTCAGATGTTTTTCTTTAAAGCTGCAGTAAATATGCCTTGGCCTTTCAAATAGGGATGCTCCAATCAGGCTGCTTTTAAATAACTGACCGGTTCCTTGTATTTAAAGCGTTTTGACCTCCTGTCCCACCTCTAGCCTTTCGGAACAACTATCAAAAAACATTTGCCTTCAAACACCACTTTAAATATTGTTTTCCAACAAGCCACTGTAAGTCTTATTGTCATAATAATGGCCATTCTGACGGATAACTCTGTACCTGCCGCCTCCGTTTTCCGCTCTGCTGTCATTTTTCGCTGTCATATTTTCTATGTAGCCAAGTGCAAATAAGAAGAACCAGGTCAAAAAGTACAATCATTTTCCTTTAATTCATTACATCTTGTTAAGTCAAGTAAATTGTATTTCTATAGCCCAATGTCACAAATCACAATTTGCCTAACCTAAATTCTGGACAGGTCTCTCTCCTCACAGAGCAGCCAGAAATATTAAAACGTTTTGACATAAAATTCATACAATAACAGCCAACCAGGGGACGGCATCGGGGTTACAGCTCTAATCCCTTCGCCCATAACTCCCCAGAAAAATGGTTAAGCTTAAACTGTGCGGCAAAAGGAAAAATCTGACAAGCCAGCTCACTCTGGAAAAGTGAAAGTGCAATAAATTCTAAACTAAATCCACCAAAATTTCATTTAGAAAAAAAATTATAATTTCTTCAGCTAGCAGCCTGAAGTCACCGTGTCCAGCTCCACGTGGACCGGAACGTGAGCTGCCTCGGACGCTAGTTTGCTGAACTTTTTCAGATTGCTTCCTGTAGGATTGGAGCATCGCTACTTTTAAAAGGACATCTAGTTTGGGATTAATTAGATGCATAGCATTAGGTCAGATTCAGCACATCGGGGCTAAAGCATTTTCCTCATTATAATCATCGAAGATAAATGAACAAAAAGTGGAAAAGGGAAAAGTGTTGCTTCCATTTTGTGTTGAGAGTCGTTCTCCAGCTGTGAAGAGCTACCGGATCTACGGTTTTGCTTGTGTGAACGCACAAGGGTGAGGATGGGCGTTCAGGAGAGCGGCCTCTTCGTTATGTCCTGTTCTGCCAGGTAGTAGTTCAGGTATCCGCCCAGAGCGCCGACAGCCACTGCCGTCATGTGACTGGAGCAGCCGTCTGGGAGACGAGAAGGGCAGAGGGGGAGGAAAGAGTGAGTTTGACTCGGGTGTATTGGAGCATTTTATGACCGGTCATCTTTTTTCCCTCCCAAGTTCTACATTCAAATTTTTACTCGCATGAAAGTCAACAAGTATTAGCAGTAAAATTACCTGCGATTCAAAAGTAAAAGTACAAGATACAGACATGAAATGAGTATCGACAACCGGTTTGAACCGGTTCGTGATTTCCAAGAACCACGGATTCGATAAGGATCTCAATTCTGCTCCTCTGTTCCTAACTTCCTGCATATCTCTGCTCCTGACTGAACTGCAGTCTGTAAAATTGTCTCTTATCTGCCAGGAGCTGCTACGCCGACCTGACGTCAGCTCATTTGTTACAACAACAAAGCATGAAGAAGAGAGTCCTTCTGTTTCCAGTCCGCAGCAAATGCTCCAAAGTTTGGCTTAGCTGCACTAAAAAAAGAGAACACAGCAAAACGCAACAGCTGCAGTAAGGAGGTTTGGTGCGAGGGAGGAAGCAGCTCCAACATGACGAAGCGTTTCCTTCAACACGGCGTGAATCTGAAGGAACGCACCGTGTTCAAGGTGTCTCGCTCCCCCAGCTACAATGACGCCCCAGATATAACAAACAGTAGCAACCTCTCCAGCACAAAACACAGGTGAGCTGACGTTCACCTTTTATACTGAAGGGAAACGAATGATGTCTACAAATGACTCAACATAATAGTTTTCTTAGAGACGAGTCCCCAGAGACGCCCCCTCTAGTACAGAGACTCCTTTCACTTTAGCCATGAAGGGGAAGAGGAGCAAGAGGGTGAAAGTCAGCGAGCGCTGAGGAGATCTAAGATGAAGGAACCAGAACTGAGATACGATAAAATTTAAACCATACCCAACCCTACTACTCATCACCCATCTTTATTATCAATATATTTATTTCTGCTCAGTAAGCTGAGAAATAAAATGTACTTTAATGTTCCTGTGGGGATGTTTTGTCTTGAAACAATACAAATCTTTGTAAGCACATCAGGTATCGACCGGACGTCACAATCCATACTGAAGACAGAATCTTGTCTACGTTGAAGGTCCTTTAAGGTGTCAGTTTCAGCGGGCTACCGACAGCTCTTGTCCTCATGTAACGTAAAAATGATACCAAGTTCTACAGATTTTAAATATACAGATACTGTTTTATAAATTTTGCGGAGAAAAAGAGAGAACCGGGATGATAGAAGAAAAATTGTTGCATCTCTACCTTTTTTACCTCATGACATCAGGGTATAGTGAACGTTTTATTCATACTTTTATCTTTTGCCAGTGGGTCGACGTGGAACATGAAGTGAATCTGATCATCTATCGATCAGAGATCAGCGATTCTTACCGGCCACGACCTTCAGAGCAGGCTGCACCAGGCAAATGATAAGAGCTCTAAGCTTTACTGATAATACCAGGCAGTAATCCCAAATCTTATGATGCTCTGTGATACTACTCCTAGTTTGAGCTCTTAATAAATGACTCAGCAGATCACAGTAAATAAGCCTGTGTGACGGCAGAATAATAAGATGTGTCCTGGAGCTGACCTGGAAGTATTTTCTCCCTCCTCTTCACTCTCCTGTGAGGCTGCAGCTGTTCCAGCAGCTCGTCTCCAATGATCTGAGAGATGATGCTCTCTGAGACAAGAAACGGGAGAACAATAGCAACTGTTAATTCATCTCTTTGTCCGGTTCAGGCTGTCAACACCTAAGTGAAAAAAATATGTAATAATATCTTACAAGTGTCTATACTTACACCACCTGTGATAAAACAATCTCTATAGTTCTGACCTAAACCCTGGTAAATGTGGACGGACTAACATAACAAGTATAGGAGAAGGAAAGGGTAACGATAAAATACACAATATATACCTATAAGACATAACAATATTAGTAAAAATAATAGTATTAGTATTAAAAGAACATACATAAAAGATTAAATGTAAGAGGACACAATTTTAACAGACACCAACTTCTTCCCGTAATTATAGAGCAGATTCTTGCCTGGCTTTACTTAAAGCTGTGGGAATCGCATATAACGCAATGTCTGAGGAGACGTGCTAAACAGCAAATTTGGTTTTAAAAAGCTTCCAGACAGAAGTTTAGATACATCTGCAATTTATTTTGGTATGTCCAAGCACTCGCTGATTCCAATAGATATAATCCTAAAACAATTATGGCATTGTTCTGTCACCACAGCGAAAAAATAGTGCCAAAATTCAAATTCAAAAAATACAAATGTGACACAATCTACAAATAGAACATGAAATTCACCTGCAAACAAATCACTTTACATTCAAGTACAAGTACAAGTCACTGATTTCTATTTGTGGATCATGATGTGTTTATTTGTAGATTTTTAATCTTTTTGTATATCATGCTTTATATTTGTGGATCATGAAGAGTCTGTTTGAGGATTTTGTATCTATTTGTAGATCGTGTTTTACATTTGCGGATCATGAGAACTTTGTTTGCGGATTTTTTATGTATTTGTAGATTGTGTTATGTGTTTACAAGTTGTAATATCTGTTTGTGACTTTTAGTCTGTCCATTTTCAATGTTTTTGGCCCTGATTTACCTCCATAGGATACTTTCAATTCAAACTGCAAACTTCCCCTGAGAAGAATCTGACATTTAACACATTACTTTTTTTAGTAATTAGATGTATCCATCCATGAGTTCCACAGTTCACACATCCTGTGTTCTCAGGATTCTCCTGTTGAGTCTCTGCAGTCTTTTCACATTCTGTTTAGTTTAGGTTTATATTTAGGTTTTTGGTTTATTGGTCAGTTTGTTATCTGTTAGTTTGCTTCTGCTTGTTCTGTGTAGTTGTTCTGGTCAGATATCTTTAGTTTAATTATCTGCTGGTTTGTCTCTTAGTCATGTATTGGGTTTCAGACTTGTCCGTCTGTTGTCTTATTTTCAGTCTGCCTGTTTTATTGTGTTTTCATATGCGGTATTGTTCTGTGTACTCTGTTCTGTTAGTGCTAGTTTTAGTTCGTTTTCCCTGTTTTCCCATCAAATCTGATGTTCTGTGTGCGGGGGTGTTTAAAAGACTCTTAAGCCTCTCTGGGACAGTCTTGTCCATATTTGAAGGCCCTAGCCGTAGTGGTTTTTGATCTGGCCCAGAGCTTAAGTGTAAATATCCTAAATCATCCTTTTTATAGCGTTTTCACAAACAGGAAAAAATGGTTTTTACAAATCTGAAAGTGGGTTTCTGGCAGCATTAATGTGTTTGAAAACCTGGTTGAGTAAAGATTGTATTACTATTTACCTAAAGTATGAAAAGGACTCATAATGCATTAAAATGTTCCTGTCAGTGTTTCATTATTATATCTGATGTTTCTGCTACACTAGGCCCTGTCTTGCATTTTACTGTGATAGTTGTGTAAAATCATTTTTGGGTTGTTTTAATGGAAAGTCTTTATATTCATAGACCCAGTGCAAACTTATTGTTCTCCCCCTCTAATCAATGTGTTCTGGTAAGCTGTTTCTGTAGAGTGGTGGCAGAAGTATTCACTTTATTTAGACTACTACCACACAGTGAAAATACTGCAGATTGTGCTATGTCCCAGCCTTGACAAGCCCCCAATTCCCTCAAGGATTTACCACACTTTAATTCATTTCAGTTTGCACTTTTCATATAGAGCAAGCCTAGACAGTACTCTGTGATAAAATTTCCAGAGAACCAACAATTCCCACCAAGAGCAAGCACTAGGCGAGAGAGGCAAGGATAACTTCCTTTTAAGAGGCCTTTTGTGTACATAGATTATATGCTACTCAGCAAATTAAGAGATTCTAATTCTGATCTATTCTGATTCATCAAAACTTAACTTATTATCGCTATAATAAAGTAAAAACTAACTAGTTTGTCTAGAATTTCTTTACTCCATCACTCCGCACTTTTGTTTCATCCCCCCTAAAATACAAATAATATTTTAAATTGTATTAATCACAGCCTTAAATTGCTTGATTAATTATTAATTGCCTCATTTATGTCCACAAAACAGGTCAGATATTTTGAGAACACTTAAGATATTAGGTTTAATTTGAAAACCGTGCTCCCTTGAAAGAATTTGACATTTAACTGTATTTTTAAAACTGGTTTATTATAATGCTGCTCAAACACTCACTGTCTCGTCCAAAGCAGCCCACTTCCTCATCCTGCAGCCGGAGGATATGCTGCAGCCAGTCAGCTTTGTAGAAGTCGAAGAAACCAGACAATCCACAAATCAGGACTGTTGACAAAGAGAAGAGGAACTTAAGTCAGTCCCTGGTACATTTAGCCTTCTGTTTTCTACACTGTTCTGCCGAAACTCCCGCTGCAACTCAACCGTGCAAGGATTTACATTTGTTCACAGAGCAGTTTCCCTCCTTTCAGCAGTTTTACACGAGCATCAATATCTCATAAAAAGACACCTGAAGGCAGAGAGAATCAATAAAGTGTTGAATTAGTGAACAGTAAACAGACATGTCACAAACACTAAAACATGCATCACCATTGACTTAAAGCTGCTGTGGCCTGTCTGAGCCATAAAGACTAATAATATTTGATCAAAAAAGGATTCACCTATTTCATATCTTCAGTCAAAGCCTATTGCTAAAATTATTTTGTCTGATTGGCTGATTTGTTTTCCATCTTTTGCGTGATTTGTTAGAAAAGGTCAAACTTGAATAATGCCTGCAAGAAACTAACACAGCAGAGAGAAACTCAAAATATAAATAAAATATAGGGCAGTGTTTATACAAAGAATGTGGGATGATTAAAAGTAGGAGGTTTCATATCTGGTTTCAAAGCTAAAACCATTGGTCGCTTAATTGATTAGTCTGTTGACCAACATAAAGTTAAACTATTTTGATAATCAATTAATCGTGTCACTCACTTTTTAAACAAAAAAGCCAAAATATTCAGTTTACAGAATCTATAGGCTATTTTGTGTGTAGCTACAAATGTAGTTTCATTATGCAGCCTTGTGCTGTATAATAATAACAACAAGCTTGTACCTTGAATCTCTAATGTGAGGATTTCTTGCTTTTGTCAGATTTAGATAATTGGAAACTGAATTTTTTGGGGGTTTGGACAAAATGAGACTTCACCGCTGTTTCTAGAACATTTTGATTGGCACCATTTCACTTGTTTTTTAACTTTTCATAGACAAAACCATTAATTAATTAATCAAGAATATAATTGTAAGATTAAACAAACAGAATATTCTTTAGTTGCAGCCCTTAACAACAGTTTAACAAACCAAGGCATAGCTATCAAATTATCCAAAGGGTTTTATTAACTTGAAAAATTGTCTAAACTCGAATTTTCTCAATGTTTTAAAAGCATTTCAGATACAAGTGTCTTACCTGACAGGAATAATATGCAAAATATATGCAGTTTGAAATAAGTAAAACATATTTTAAAACACATGTTGAAACACAAACTACAAAAAAGGCAAATGTGGAGAAAAGGACAGACTCGTACCACAGTGCCCGCAGCAGAAAGACACTCACTGTTCTCGATGAAGATGTCCACCGTCTGTTCAGACAGACCGTCTCTGATGATGTCCTGGTTGGTCTTCATCATGTTGGAGCAGAAAATCTTCTCGTAGCTCCGTTCAGTCATGTTGGCTCGGGACTCTCGAGTGTCGCCTTTCAGCAGGTTGCTGCAGCCTCTCTGAGCGGGAAACACAAACCAGGAGCCGCCCAGAAACTTATAAACACATTAATGCTCTTCTCTGATAAACTGCTGATCTCTTTTTATCTTAGCATCTGCTGTCAGTTCAAAAGGTGCAGGTGTTCACCCTCAGCATGTATTCATACAAACAGATTTTAAAGCATCATGTCAAAATTAAGTTTCTAACCAACTGCAGGAAAAGTTTCTCACATGTTTAGCCTGCATCATTAATAAAAGAACATAGATCCATATGATAGTGTGGCCAAACGATATTTAACTTCCCTTTTAAGAAGCACTCTGTTTCCTGCTTTTCTGTGATAGAATAATTTGGGGTGACTTAGTTACCATTTTGCCGATCATGAAGTAGAGCAGCTGGTGGGACAGAGAGTAGTGTGGACAACCGAAACGAGTCATGGTGTCCCGGCAGGGCTTCGTGACGATGCAGGGCGTCCCGTTCATCTTCCTGCTCAGACACACAGGTGAGACAGACAGGTGAGTTCCCTCACACTGAAACGACATCACTGTTTGTCTAGTTTGTCAGGAAATAGTATAAAATGTAATTTCCCACATCACAAATGGTTCATTTTCTGACTGTTTTGTCCGACCACCGGTCCAAACCCCAAATTTATTTCATTTATTTATTATTTTTTTTATTATACAGATCATTTATTTGATCATAAAGTTTGTTGTGAATCATTTTATGTAATAAAGAAAACAGCTAGATAATATTAACTGTATATGTTTGTTAGTTTTTTTACTCTAAAAACATGATGAGGACATGGAATATTGAATAAATGAATATTGAATACTGAGCAGGAGCATCTGATCCTCTCAGGCTGCATATGGCCCCAAAAAGCTCCTCCAATCAGAGGGCAGGGCAAGAAGCAAATCAATATTTACACTTTTTCAGAGTTTGGCAGCTGGGCGATCAGAGCACTCTGTTTAGAGAGACTTTAGTGAGCGATTCAAACTAATACTGTAAACGCTGGGAGATGAAAACAGAGTCACAGAACTGGAACACACCACTACTCCCAAAAAGTCCTCAAACCTCAGCAAAAAAGAAAACAGGTCATTTGTCCGTGCTTTCCAAAATGACAAACATTTTCTGATCTGCAATAGTAGGCAAATAAGAACTCATAAAACACCGACTGTGACTGTTAGACAGAAACCCTCCCTCCTTGTGTTTGTCGTGCTGAAATAAAGTGATGCTACGGCGTGTGCTGTTCTCTACCAGGTTCCCAGCAGCAGGGTCAGGCACTTGTCACTGAGCTGCTCGTCGTAACACTCGGTGGTCATGGAGGAGGGATAGACCAGGCTGGGGTCTGTGGAGCTCCACTCCTGAGGAATCAACCAGAAGCTCCACGACAGCAGGGGCTCAAACTCTGCAGGACACACAGGAGAGGAAGCTGAGAAGGACACCACAGGGCTCTGATTTCACAAAGGTGCAGTACAGACGGCCACAGGAGGCAGTTTGTCGCTAGAAGTCACACTGCAAGATCACAGCTGCATCTTTCAGGACCTGCTTATTTTGTCAAGAGTTTCACATGAAGGTATTAACCATTTATTAACGATGATGAACCATTTATGAATGATTATTAACAACTGAAATTAAATAGCATGTTTTTATACTACAGTTCATCTCATCTGTAAATCTCATGTCCTGTGTTCTGCTTTGAGAAAATGTCAATAGCCAAAAGGGACACTTGCATGTGGCGTCTGTCCGTCAGTCTGTGACAATATAAATAAGACAATATCTCCAACAATAGACAATATGGGGTATATAGGGTCGCTAGGGTCGCTGAGAAAAATTAATACATTTTGCTACTCAGTTTGTAGAAAAGTCTATAAAATACAATCGTTGATAACTTAGACATGCAACCTGTGACGAGGGCTTATAAGGACATATTGTTTTGTTTTTAAGGGACAAAAGCAAAAATAAAGTTAGGAAAACGATGGATTACAGCCTACATGAACAGTAAAAAAATATTTTTCCTTCTTGTTGATAAAAGATTTACCATGTAGACATTGGTTGGACTTATTATAATCATTGTTACTTTTTACCAATACTAATTCACATTTATCACCCGGTTATTTTAATGAGGTTTTCATGTGAGACAGTTGAGTAGATTTTGTTTACTTAGTAAAAGTGAGTTTTCAATTTGAGTAAAAGGGTTAGTGTAGCCTACTTCCCCGCTTTTCACACCACATCACATGGATTTGTGGGAAATGAAGTCCCCCTCTCTCACCTCTGTAGTATTTGGGGTCATTCTGCTGCAGGGCAGCGACGGCCTTGTCGAAGCTTTGGTCCAGACGCTTGACCAGAGCGACGGCGGAGGTTCTCTGAGCCCAGCTGACCGTGTCTGTGTGAGGCCACGTCCGAACTGCTTCCTTCAGTTCAGCTGAGACACAAAACAACACAGAGAAGACATTTACAGACGTTCATGGTGCCCAGATGATGAATCCTAACTGTGGTGATCCTCTGACTTTTCCTGTAGCGCCACCACCAGGTCAACACTTTAATGTGTCCAACACTTTGTGAACAAATACCTCCAGAACCTAGACCATTATTTTCAGCTGCATCACTGCATGTTGATGTTTTTAGCTGTCCCTACAACCTGCTGAGCTGATAGCATAAAGACTCTTATTTAGTATAGCCAGAAACAAAACTAAGTAAATACAGGGAAACAAATACTTTGTGTTGGCAGCAGTTTCTCAGTCCACACTGACCAGCCAGCACAGAGTGTGGAGAGGTAGCTGAAGAGGAGCCAGTTCCCCTCCTGGGTGCTGACAAGGTGCCCTTGAGCAACATAACGAACCACTAACTCCTCTGGGCGCCTGACTATGTGGCAGCTTCGTCACTCTAACGTCTCCCCCCAACTGAATGTATATCCTGTGTGTGTGTAAAAAAAAATAATGGAGTGAATTAATGTAATTTACCCTAAAGGGGATTAATAAAGTAATTATACTTACAGAATGAATGAAATGCCTTTTGAGATAAACAAAGAGTGAGATGAGATCACTGGATGTGAGGAAGACTTATCCAAAATCTCAGTAACCACCTAAACAATGAGCAGGGCAGTTGTTCTGATGACCCCAGAGGCCTGTTGGAGCTTTAGAAATTCACTGATAGGCTGTGTGTTGTTGGAGTCAAACCACATAACCTCTTAAAAGCAACGAGAGGTATTTTGAATTTAACAATTTAAGTATGCAGCAGAACTAGATAGATATTTTATTTAAGTTTTTTTATTTGGTTCTTTAAACTTTTAAATAAATAATTCGCCTCAAACCTTTCCATGATAAGCAGGATCGCAGTCTACCATTTCGCAAAAAACACCGATGAGAGCAAACCTAAAAACACTGCAGACATTCCGTGCAGCTGACCCGTCTGTTTGCAGAGAGGAGACTCTTTCTGCTGCCCGTCTCCCGGCACAGGACTTGTTTACGTACCCTGCAGCATGAGGAAACCGACCACCCCGTCCAGGTTGATGTGCTCATGTTGCCGCTCCAGGAAGGATGCTCCCCTGGAGAGGCTGCTCAGGATGTCATCGATCACCTCCGCGTGTGACCCGCACACTGCGGCAAACAGAGCCAGCACTGCGGCTAGCTGGTGCCCTGCAGCCCGCATGTTCTCACTCGTATAATCCCAGTCTGGAGGCTCCGGGACCGTCTTGTCCGACCGAGACAGGGGAGCTGGGAGGACAGGCTGTCTCTCTCTCTCTCTCTCTCTCTCTCTCTCCTCTAACAGGGGGGAGGAAACAGGCATGACGTCAGGAAGGCTTGCATTACGAAATCCAAACTTAAATTAAACTTAATACACATAATTTGCGTATTTACTTATAACATCACCTCTCACATTTTGTCAAGTAAGTCGAGACCAACATGTTCACTTTTTTTCTGTCTCGGAACTATTCACATGTAATAGCAACTAAAGATAAAAGCTGTCTATAGAGCTATTCATGCAAAAAGAACAAAAACAGAACTGTCTTTTCTAGACAGTAACCCCAGATTTGCGAAATCACCCTTATTCATGCACACACGTGATCCATTACAGTCGCGCTTGATAACAACATAACAGGGAACTTCTCTTAATATCTGACGAAGCATTAGAAAGTTTTTGGATTTTGTCAGAAAGTTCATACATTTACAAATTGTAGAAACTTGCGTTTGTGGAAACTGGATAATGCTTAGAGCTTCTGCATTGGCACACCAGTTAAAGTATGGGGACCAGAGATGAAAGCCGTTCAACAGTTTATTGTCCTTAGTTTCCCACTTCAACAGTTGACTGACAGATGATTGAACAGCGAAAAAAAGGCAAATGAAAACAATCAGTAGACAGAAGTTACTCTAACGGGTCGTAATCAAATTAAAGCACTCAATAGCTGTGAAGGATTATGGGAAAGAGGAGCAGGGCCTCATCAGGCCTTTTATCAGTTCGGGTGTGGCCTGACAGGTTGTGGCTAAGCCCCGCCCCTCTGGAACTGGGCAGGATGGAGGATTTTCTTCACAAATAACAATATTAATAATGTGAAATAAAATGTGTTTTATTAACCAGCTGGTTTCTGAATCTGTCTTTGGATGCTGTCCCCATGAGCCTGCAAGTAGAAACTCAAAACAGGTTAAAGTTATATGTCTAGCCTGCAGTTTGTGAGCAATTCACCCAAAGAGATATTTCTCCCTTTGCCTTTATTTTATTTGAATAGGCTAATTAATGGATTTCAGAAATAGGCCTATGTCTTTTACTTCACAAACAACAAAAAAGAAAACATGTTAGGAAAAATATATAGCCAAGCATTTTGTTTCTTCTTCAATCAAATCCAAATAATTGTCTTTCTGACCCTTTAGATATTAATGTTGTGACCTCTTAGTGGGGTCACGGCCCTACTTCAGGTCTCTGTTTGTTGCATCCTCTGGTGGCAGAGGCCTGAATCACCTTTTTCTGTGGTGCATCTAACTTGAACTGAAAACTGGTTTATCCCGTTTCACTCGTTGGACCTTTTTTTCAAACTCTATTTTATTTTTTATTTTTCATTTACAGGTCATGAACAATGACGTGTACATATACAATTTATAGGCTAATATAAAATTAAGACAACACCAACAGATTCAAAATAATATAGACAAACATAACACAGCCTAAAAAGTTAAAATAACCACAAAAGTAAAGCCAGGACGTAGACTAAGACAAAGATTAAATAAGAACCCTTAGAAAGCAGTAGTGTTGTGACAGTTTGACTCCTAGGATCATGTTTTTCATCTGGGCTGTCAGTCAAGTCTCAAATGTCACAAAGGATAGGCCACATAATGGACCCTCACGTTGAATGGAAATATCAGTATAATGAAAACCACAACGCAAAAGTTTTAAGCACAACTATTTCAACAATGCAAACAACAAAAACAAACCACAAAATAACATTGTGCAAACAACTCAAACTGTCCTCTCTCTGGGAATCAGTTCAATATTCACTTAATAGTTCACTTAGTCTAAAAACTCTAGCTAATTAGTTCATAAGCACTTCAAAAGCAGTTCATCCAAAGTAACAACGTAAATTCATTTCAGTCCAGCCTGCAAAACCATAAGTTCAATTCATTCAAAATTAAGCACCAGGTCATCAACACGAAACAAACCACATTGGCTTCATCAATGGTGATAAATGATTCAAAGTATATATTTTATGAACGTTTAAAGTCTTTAATATATTAATACACTTAGTAGAAGTAACATTCCTTGACATTCAGTAAATATATGTTGTGATAACTGCGTTTGATCAATGAGCACAGCAACTTGTCTGAAAAGGACCTAAAGAGGTGGATGCATAATTCGGCACATCCAATGTTGTAGGCTACCTGCCGAGATTTGCATCCACCTCTTTTCAAAATAGTGTTTGCTCTGCTCACTTCGCTGTCCTCCAATATATGAACATAGGCTATATAAAATATAACCTAGATAAACCAACATCAGATGTAATGGAAATTTGCCCTTTAGTGAGTCTTCTGAAATAAAGAGTCCAATCCAGACGTCTTTTAAGGGTTTTATTCTTTGCAAAGGGTCAGACAAACATACAGAGTGCAAAACAGTCTGCAGAGTGTAAGACAAAGAGCCAGTGAAGAAGCAGGTGACTTTATACTGTAAGGGTATTACGCAGCTATCCAAGGGAGGAAGGGAGTCGGGACCAGCTGTCCTGAGATGAAGGCCTATCAAGGACAGTCTGATAAGAAAACCCTCTAACGAGCATCTTTCCCATGGAAAACTTCACCCAGCTGTAACATAATAAAATAATAAAATACCACACAGTGAAACACTGGTCTATTCTGATGAAGCATGCAGGGTGAAACAGTAAACACAGTAAAATATCAAATTTCCATCACATACTCCTCCCTTGTGATCATTCTTTGATCACTCAAGCATATACAACATTACCAAAAGATCATCAGGTCATAGAAAGTCATCATGATATAATCTACACCAGTTTAACAGAGAAAACAAATCTGAGTCCTTCCTGTCATCACAGTGGCATGTTATTCTTGTTCATGGAGTGTGATCATTTGAATGGAGACACATTTATCAATAGCTCCTACAATCAGACCTCTGGCACATGGAGTAATGCAACATCCACAGAGAGCTGACAGTGCTACAGCAACCATTACACCGGCTAGCATGGGCATCACTAAGGCTTTTTATTTAGCAAACACAGAATCAGACCAGTCGAACATGTTAGTGTCCACTTCAGAGTTCTCTGCAAGTTCTTCTCGTAGGGAACGCAGTCCTTCCAGCACTCGGCTCACCGAACCATCTGGAGCTGTATTGTTGGGCACAAATGTACAACAGGAGTTATTAAACATTAGCCAAGCATCCCAGCGTCTTTGGGTGCTTCTCTTGTCTCCAACACTACTATCTGATGTCAATGCCTGTAGTTCACTGTGGTGTTCTGTTGTGGTGGTTTTTGTGCGTCATGCTGGTGATCTAAGAACTGCAACAGAGGCACTGTTAATGATATTGCAATGGCAGCAAACATCTGTGTTGTTCCTCGTAGGCCACACATATTTGGGTGTCTCACTGGGTCCCATGACGTCTCCTTCCAGAGACAAACATGCTACTCGCTCTTAAGTTTTGACGGCGTCACTTAAATCAGCAGTGGTGGGACCAGGAGTTTTCCCACTAGCTCCCTTCTGTTGATGTTTGCTGTCTAACAGCCTGTGAGTCCGAGACAAAGGGTGCCTAAGCGTTCCCAATCCCTCCTTCACTCACAACACAAGGTGCTGATTGTGCACGCTTGTTGATCTATTGTTGTACTGGTGCAGGCACCTTCCTGCAGTGGCTGGCGTGAATCCACGTAGCTCTTTCAGCCACTTTTACCGCTGTGTATGTTGTCAGGAGCACCTTTCCACCTCTGCGCCTTCCAGTGCTTTTCTTCTGAAGTCCTTAACCACCACAAAATCTCCTGGCAGGAGACTGTGCAGTGGTTCTGTCGCTGGAGAGGGTAGGGCCTCTTTAACCTGCCGATGTAGACGGGCAAGAGCAGAGGACAAAGTCTGGCAATACTTTAACATTCAATCATTCTCACAGTGATGTGTGTCAGGCGGTACTCTGCTCGCTGCCTCTGTCCCTGTAAGTGGAGGGCGGCCTAAAGGAATCATAAACGGGCTCAGACCTTGACCTGGTTCTTATCCTGGTTCTCATCAACACCACCGGCAACACCTTTGTTCATGGAAGACGTGTGTCTTTACAATCCTTAGCTTAACCTTTAGCATTCTATTCTGTTTCCCTACTGCTCCACCGATTGCTGGGCGGTAGGAAAAATGTTGTCTCAATCAATGTCCATATAAGAGCCAAGTTGTTTTCACGGCTTCACTTCCAAAAGGTGTTCTGTCGTCACTGTCGATTTTGGAAGGCACACCCCAGCATGGCAAGATTTCACAAACCAGGGCTTTTGCTCCAGTTGCATGTTGGAAAAACTTCTATCCATTTTGGAAACATATATAACAGTTACGTATTGCCTTTGCGTGGGTTTAGCTAAAAACCTCCCTCATCAGGTGGTCACATGGTTCTTCTGGTGGTGGATGTGCCGCAGATGGAACCTGTAATCCTCTCCCTGTGTTGTGTCTTAGGCAGATTGAGCATGTTTGACAGACGTTGTGAGGGTGTGTTGGGAAAACTTTTATAAACCTGTCTCTTCCTTCATCACAATATTTCATTAGAAGTTTTTATTACAGTTTTACAACACCAGCAATCTGTAGTTTTCTAGGAAGGCTAAAAACGGTCAACAACAACACGACAGTAATTCATTCACATGATGTTAGTTCAGTCCATTATATGATGACGTCACTCATTTCACTGTAAATAAAAACAAATGATGGCATATTATTCTGGGTGAACCTCTGCTCTGTGTGTGTAAAACAGCCTCTCTGAATGAGTTTCAACCGTGAGCTTCCAGGCTGTCTGATAACACACCTCACACACAGACTTGTTCTCATCACATTTCACAGTTTTGCATTCAGTTCCCCCTTTTCTCTGTGGAGGAGAGTTCATGGGCAAAACTCTGGACCATGTTTTAAAAAAAAAAAGGAATTTAAACAATAACATCATCAAACAACAAGGAACGAGCAGGCAGCATTCTTTTCCTGTAGAAATGGCGTCAATCTGTTAGCGTGCATCACATTTTATCATCAACATGGCAGCAGCACACAAAGAAACATCCAGCATTACATAAAAGCAACAGACACAGCAAGCAACATGACAATAAGCACCGGGCATCTGGTCTGCTTCCAAGATGTAGTCTCAAAACAGGTCATGTGATCGTCCTTTGGTCAGCAGCCTAAGTAAAAACGGAGGTCATGTCTTTGTCGTCCCCGAGTACAGGCAGACTATAGAGAGCCGTTTCAGTCAGCTCAGCTTTGTCAGTTCAAGTCAGTCAAGTGCACTTGTTAGTTTACCATGAATCATGGGAGAAAGGTTTCTCTCTCTGTTCAGTCTTTGTCAGTAATGGGATCCCTTGTCCTTAAAATCATCATCACCTTCTTTATGGGGATTGGTTTTGGAACAGATGAAAAGGCTTGTTATGCATTGGGAGAGAGAGCTTTACTCTCATCGTGATCACATTCCCAGAGAAGTTATTCTGTCTATTCGAATTGCAGTTAGAGACAGACAGACTAACCTTGTGTGAGGCCATTGTGGGCGAACCGCTTTAGCAACACAATGGTCATCTCAGCACGCTTTGTGTGATGGACTGCAGAACGGAAACCGACCAGCCGCGCGGGAAATGTAAAATTTTTAAAACAGACCTTTGTCTTTTGTCACCAACAGAGAAATGTGTGGTCTGTGATGTAAACAATAATGTGAAATCTTTAAACCTGTAGTGCTCGCGGGTGCAATAATGCATTTACCACCACTATGCCGCCGCACTTTTCGCCGTTTATGTGTATTTCCGGTGGCAGCTTGAGTTTTTTCCTGATATGCCGCCGCACTTTTCGCCGTTTATGTGTATTTCCGGTGGCAGGCGCCACCTGCCGCTGTTTTATGTGGCATTTCCAGTGGTAATCTAAAAATGCCACAGGTTTTCCCTGAGGTGCCACATACGGCACCTTTCGCCGTTTATGTGATATTTATGGTGAAACCAACATGCCAAAGATTCACCCAGGCTCCTGCCGTTGTTTGTGTGGGATTTCTGGTTGCAATCTAACAAATACGATGCCAGGGCATCTGTCGCTGTTTGTGTACGTTAGGTCGCCACTGATCTACCGTGAGATGCCACGGCATCTGCCGCTGATTCAATCAATCAATAAATAAACCTGGACCGAGAGAAACATGTTAGCAACAGTAGTTTATTATGCAATATATAATATTGTACATTTCTTCATGTAAACAGCAAGAGTCACGTTTAATGTACGCATTGTTTGGTGCAATACAGCTGGTAGTTTAACCTAGGTAATTGTGTGTGCAGAGTTGTTACTGTTAGCACTATATTTTTAATATTAAATTCATATTTAATGTGGTTTTCATATCTGTTTCGCCTTTCTAGCAGCAGGTGGCAGTATTTAAATGAATGTCCGGTTTGTGTCTTTGTTAACTGTTTTAAATCCAGGTTACTGATACAGATGTATTTATTGTTCTGCATTTCATTTGTTTTTTATTATTAAGGATTTACTTGTAACCTAGTTACCATCTTCATTCACCCACAGCCCAGCGTTAAACCTGCAGGCCCTTCTGTTCTAACCTGCTCCTGCTGTCAGCTTCTTAGCAGCTCAGGCAACAAACACATGGAAGCTATGGGGAAAAAAGCATTATTTTCCATAAATTATTAATAAATATTAATATAAAATAAAACAAATACTCAAATCTAAAATGAAGAGGTGTGTCTGATTTGCCTAGTGTAGTACAACAATTCGGCATTGGTTTGGAGTCTGTGGATCACATGAACTGGAAGCTATTGAAAAAAAAAAGCATTATTTTCCAGAAATTATTAATAAATATTAATATAACTTTGAGTATGCACTCAAATATAATATGAAGAGGTGTGTCTGATTTGCACAGTGTAGCTCTACAGTTCGGCATTGGTTTGATGTCTTTGGATCACATGACATGGAAGCTATTGAAATAAATGATGATTTCCCCACAACACTGTTTTAACAACAGTAATTTACTGATGTATCCTAAGCTGATCCCCGGTGGTTAAAAGCGAGCTATCGGAGGTGAGCTAGCCGCACTTATACTGCAGACACTGGGTGAACTGAGTAAGAAGCAGTCACCGGATCCTGGGTGAATGTCTGTCCAATATACAACTTAAAACTAACAAATGCCGTTTTTTGTCTTGTTTTAAGAGGCCTACTATGTAGTTTTTAGGCCAAATTACTCAGCGGGCCACCAGGAAAAGTCCCAGTACTTCCGATGGCCAATCTTGACTGTTAATGATGAATGTTATAAACTGTAAAATCGATCTAACTAACTTGTTCCCCGATAAATGTTACCAGAGAGGGACGGCAGAAAACAGCCTTCATAAAGAAAAACACAAATAGAAGTGAGTGAAACCCTTGTACTTTTATACCTGTTGTACTTGTTGCACACACCTGAACGCGTCACACAGTCTGCTGTCCCTTTAAATCTGAAGCTCCTCCTCCCTCTCTGAGCCACGTCATCACAAACAAACATGGCGCCGCGCTGCACCGGCTCCGCGTTTCTGGCCGTCTTTGCGCCGATCGCGGCTCTTTTGGTTGTGTTTTACGCAGCGGGCTCGCCTCTGACCTGGCGGACGGTGTCTCTGGCTGTTGTAACCGTGCTGGCGTCGCTGTGGCTGCGGAGGCTGCGGCGGCGGGACGCCGGGACGGACCGCCGGGTGTGTGTGCTGGTGTTGGGGGACATCGGTCGCAGCCCTCGGATGCAGTATCACGCCTTGTCCCTCAGCAAACACGGATTCAGCGTCGCTTTTGTCGGGTTTTTGGGTGAGACTGCCGCACAAATACGCACAGTTTCACACCGTCATGTCAGGGTGTCTGTCTGCTCCACAAACCAAGACCTGATGCTGCTGTCAGCGGGGTCGAGATAAACTTTATCGATTAGGTGTCTTTACACTGGGGACACACATGTCCCCGCCACTTACTGAACTGGCTAATTTTGCCCCCATCGTTTTTTAAAAGCAGGATTTGTTAAAAAATGTTCCGAATAGCTTGCAACAAGAAAGAGAAATGCCTTGACAAAGGTTTATTTTCATCTATTATTTAGTAATTTATCGAACATATGTTATATTGTTATTGAGGAAAGTTATCTCTCTGATATTTTCTCATGTTAGATACCAAACCTCATCAAGACGTGCTGAGAGAGGAGAAAATAATGATCGTCCCCATCACAGAAGTGAGAGGTGTTCGAGGTAACCGGAACCACTGAGTTTTATGCCTTTTTGATTTAAAAATCACAGAAAAGTGATGATGTCATTTACATAAAGTCTTTGTTTATTTTTCAGTGGGACCAAAGATCCTCACTTATGTGACGAAGGTGATCCTTCAGTGTCTGCAGCTTCTCCATGTGCTGCTGAAGACGGAGACTCAGTCTCATATTCTAATGCAGGTATTCAAGGTTAAAGGTGAACAGTTGTGAGTCTGTATCTACAGGTGGATGGACGACACCGTCACTGGCTCCTTTACAGACATGTTGATTAATGTGTGACATAAGAAATTAAATTATCCAAAATTAAAGGGCCACACCTCTTTAGGTTTGGATAATGCTGTATTAGTTGTTTGTCCCATTTACTGTAAATCAACTTTAATAATCGTGAATCTACTGTAATGAATTTTAGATCCAAACCAAAGTTCAGTCTTTGACACATTCGGTTACTTTTGGTTTAGTTTCTCAGAGCGCACTAAAGGACATCTATGTGGGTTGCGTCTCCCTGTACTCCACACTGATTGGTTTGTAAACACGTGTTGTCAACTTGGCGGGTAGCTTCCGCATTACTCTTTGGCCTTGACAAGAATGAATGAACAGATGCATAAATTGTTATTATGGTATTACTACCAACAGCACCAACTGTACTTGAGGCTAGTTCAAAAGCCCAGACCAAACGAGCTAGGTGTTAAAGGGCCCTTAACCAATCCAGAAACTTCGGGTCTGAGAAGTGAAATGCTCAGCGGCCAGCAGGGGGCGACTCCTCTGGTTGCAAAAACAAGTCTGATTGCATTGGACGCTAATGAGTTCACGGTCCCAGTCGTTCTTCAACACAGCATGATGTTCATTTAGTAAATGTTGGTCTTGGTCCTATTTAGAGGAAAATTGTGATTTGAAAAGTCTCTACCGTGGCGACTTTTCTCGTCCAAATATAGTCACCGACCGCCAAACTCGAGGCTTCAAAATAGTTTTTATAAAGTGAATAAAACACTTTCTCTGTCCTACCCTCCAGGCTGATGTAAATGATTGTGTTTGTATCCCAGAATCCCCCGGGCTTGCCCAGCATCGCGGTGGCTTGGCTCGTGTGCGTCCTGCGAGGCAGCAGATTCGTCATCGACTGGCACAACTACGGCTACACCGTCATGGCCCTGAGCCACGGCCCGAGACACCCGGTGGTCCGACTGGCAAAGTGGTCAGTACTTACCTTTTGTAGACAGATTAATAATCGATGAAACACTGGCGAGCACCGAAGCAAACTTCATCTGTGTGGCTGTTTTATAAAATATTTCGTTGATATGACAAATCTGATTTTCTTGGGGTAAATGTTGGATCGGAAACTTCTTGAACTTTAAAAGCTGTATAATTTCTGGGTTTATAATTGGGGCAGAAAGGATCACAAAAGACTTTAGTTGAAATATATATTTTTTGGTTCCTGTGTTCTTCCAGGTATGAACACTTCTTCGGGCCGCTGGCCACTCACAACCTTTGTGTTACCAACGCAATGAAGGACGACTTGCAGAAAAACTGGGGCATCAGGTACGATCTGTTTTGCCGTCATCATGTTAGATAGAACGTCAGCAGTGGAAGTAAAAAAATAAAAAAATAAACTTTTGACGTTTGCAGGGCGACGACTCTGTACGACAGACCAGCCTCCATCTTCAGAGAAACGCCACTGAAGCTGCAGCACCAGCTGTTCATGAGACTGGCCAACACGCATCCTCAGTTCCAGAGCAAAGGGTGAGGAACCCTGCAGAACCTTTTTCACATCGGTTACCAAACCTCAGTTTTGAGCAGAGAAGAATACGTAGACATGTTCTGTCGTTGTGTATCTTCAGCTGGACTTCGTGTTGTTTAAAGCCACAGAACAACTGTAAAAACAGGAACATGCATGCAGAGGTTAGCTGTAACACAACACTGGCTTACCCTGAAGAACACGCACACTTCTTTGACTGAGCTGTTGTGCGTTTCGCAGGTCTGAGGACGTGAACGTGGAGAGGACCGTCTTCTCGGTTTGTGACCTCACTGATGACACAGTGACCTTGAGGGCGGAGCGACCGGCGCTGCTGCTGAGCAGCACCAGCTGGACAGGTGAGGGGAAGAGAAACGGTGACATTATGTGTTTTCATTCAGATGAAGTGGACACACATTTTCAGTTTGGTATTTGTTTTTCTTTCTATAATATAAGATTATTTTATTTATTTTAACTGTAGATTATAATAAATTATACCATGGCCACTGATACGTGTGTGGATTAACTTTTACTTTACTAATTAACTTTAACCGGAGACATGTGGCGTAGATGTTCGGTAAAGACAACAGAGGTTTATAAAGAGCTTTGAAAAATAGATAAATAGCAACGTACGCAGGAGGAATTTTGTGAATAAGTATTAAAAAATAAATTAAAAAAACTAAGGCGCAAAGCGAAGTTCACTCCTATTCATTTTCTAGGGGGCACAAATTAATAGATTTACAAGGCATTGTGGGATTTCCAGACAACGAGTCGAGAAATACAACAAAAAAAGGGAGGCGTCAACATGACCTCTATGCAAATGAGGGACATTTGTCTCCTGGCTTCGCGATGATTTGCCGAAAAGTGATGCTGTGGTGAGTCGGAGAGTTTAGTCTTTACTAGAACCGAAACAATTAATCGATTTAGTCGATCTACAAAAAATTATATTACAACTATTTTGATCGTCAACTTTACTTTATTGATTTTATTTTTTTATTTCTTCAGGATTTGAGGCGTTATAGGTTGATGAGCTGAACATTTTTGGGTTTTGCATTGTGGGTGACCAAAACGAGCTACTGAAATAGATGACCTGTGAAACTTTTAACTGCAATTCTTCTCTATTTTCTATTACATTTTTCTCATTCATTGATAAAAAGTAACTGTTGGTTGCAGCCTTAATCTTCCGCGATTAAAAAAAACAAAAGTGCTGCTTTGCACAAAGTCACAGAAATTGTTGGTGAAAATCGTTGGTTGCTTATTTACACGGTTATTGCTAATGAGCGAGCTAATCATTAGAAATCTGCGATGAGCCACGATGATGTCACTTCCAGTCAGTCTTCCAGTACCCTCTGGAAAAATACAATTAATATTTTTGGTTATTTTAATTCTTATCTTAAATCATTTGGACCAGTGTTTGTTGTGCACATTCTCTGACTATAATACAGCCTCCTTGGGTATAATTTGCATGTGATTATTGAGTATTTTAAGTTATGGTTTTTATTTGTAGAAAAACGATCCAACCCAACCCTCAGACACTGAATCAGCTCAGTGTCTCCTTCACATAGTCCAGCACTCATTAACCTTCTTTCTCTCCCCAGAGGATGAAGATTTCTCCATCTTACTGAGGGCTCTTGAAGGTAGGAGAGGTTTTAAACTTCTGTTACACACAGAGAATAAAACATGATGCCGTGTTCTCACCTCACGCCTGTTTGTTCAAACAGAGTACGAAGGTTTCGTTAAAGGAGGAGCCTCCCTGCCGTCTTTAGTCTGTGTGATCACAGGTAATCCCCTGCTGCCTCACTGTTCTGTCAGAATGTCTGATTTCAAGCAGGTTTTCATTCGATTGTGTGTGTCTGCGCAGGTAAAGGTCCTCAGAAGGAAAACTACAGGAAGCTGATCGACTCCCTGCACTTAGACCACGTGACCATCTGCACTCCCTGGCTGGAGGCAGAAGACTATCCCGTCTTATTGGGTAAGACTGATAAACATTACGTACCGAACTCACCGTGTGTGTGTGGTTGGGTTCAGCCTCTGTCAGACCTGGAACTCCTTTTTACATAAATGCGATTTACTTTCTAACAGGTTGGTCTCATGATCGAATAAGAGCCAGAGTCTGACATTTGTGTAAAACACAACTCAAGTCTGAACTGAAAGCCCCTTGAGGCAAACTGAGATTTGTGATATGGAGTTAAATAAATAATACACGTATCACTCACCTCTCTTATGCACAAATAAAATAAAACACAACGAATGAGTCAGAAGATTCTTCTCGTCAGATTGTTAAATAGAAATGTTTATTCCCTCGGTGGAAGGTCGTAGAATCACAATCAACATCAGATCAACAGTCTCCTATATTTTCAATTTTCAATTATGAATATGCTGCAAAACGCTTCAGATACAGCAAACTGGAATTAACTGGTCTCATTCAATGAGAAAGTGCACAATCGAACATTATGAAACAGGCAGTGAGTCTCTACAAAAAATAATGACACTGATTGTGGCGATGGCGCAATGGGTAAGACGCATGCCTTTTGGTGTGAGAGACCCGGGTTCAATCCACCATTGTGTCCCTGAGCAAGACACTTAACCCTCGTTGCTCCAGAGGCGTGCGACCTCTGACATGTATAGCAATTGTAAGTCGCTTTGGATAAAAGCGTCAGCTACATGAATAAATGTAAATGATTCTAGAGCTGAAGCAATCAGTTGAGTAATTGATTAGTCAATCGACAGAAAATGAAAAATACTTGACAATTAATTAATTGTTGTTTTTTTTCATTCTCTGGTTCAAGCTTTTGGACAATAAAAGAACTCGGGATATGTCACTTTTAGCGAATTTTAAACTTTTTTTTTTTTTCTGTTAGTTGCACCCACAGAGATCAGCAAAACAGGTTTTAAAATCCATCAGCGGTCTGTGAGAGAACAGAAAAGACTCGCTGCAGACCTCCTGATTTGACAATTAACAAATATTAAAGTTAGAGAAAACACTTTGTGGAGTTATCTTCATCTGCATAACAAACTGTTGTTACTGTAGGAACTTGCCTTGAGGATCTCAGAGTGCAGGACGGACAGAAAAGCATACAAGTAAAACATTAAAATACCATAAATAGAAAAAATAAGTGCTTAAAGTTTTGATAACCTAAACGTACTGAATTATGCAAAAATAAAACGCATAATTATTAAAATGTATTTTAAAGCTGGTGGGGGGGCGGAGGGAGCTACAAGTTGTTTACATGTACTGATTTAAAAATAGTTTTATTTTCACCTCAAAGTGTCATTAAAAAGAGGACTCAGCCCGCCGTACACCTCGGTGTGTGTTTCAGGCTCAGCGGACCTCGGCGTTTGTCTCCACAAGTCGTCCAGCGGTCTGGACCTGCCCATGAAGGTGGTGGACATGTTTGGCTGCTGCCTGCCCGTCTGCGCCATCCACTTCAACTGGTGAGCTGAACACCGTCTGTTTGATTAAGATTGTACATCCGTCAAAGGAACTCAGAATGGCTGTTAAATTACTCCCACTTGAGACTCAGACTCTCTTAACGCGACCGCCTTTTCCCCCAGCTTGAGCGAGCTGGTGAAGCACGAGGAGAACGGGCTGATCTTCAGAGACTCGCAGGAGCTCGCCGAGCAGCTCAAGGTGAGAGGAAAACCTGTGCATGTATCCAAAGTGCAGATGCATGAGCACGTGGGTCTGCGCATGAAAACGCTGCCGATGGCTCAAGTTGAGGGACGATATAATGCATTTATTATATTTTAACTCTGAACACCAAGAAACAAAGATTCAGCGCATTCATAAAGATTCTAAGCATCCTCTCAGAAAACTCTTAATTTGGCTTAAACTCTTTTACGTAAGAGTCTTAGCTTAAGAGCGACCAGGGACTGATCTGAGGGCAACTCTGAGCAAGGAAAAGACAAAAACTTTCATCTTAGTCAGGAGGCGGGTTTGATACCGTTGCTTTGTATGACACAATCTTTTGAAGACTGTGATTGGTTGTCCAAGAAGGGAAAAAAAAGAGTGATTTTAAGTATAGGTTCTATTGTAAGCCTTCACTTCACTGGAAATTACATGCGTATTATTTGACCGTTCACACACACACACACATTATATAGCTGTATATAAATCCTGTTTTTACCATGCTGTTAATTTCCTACAAGGTATTTGATTGGCTTAAAACCTCTTTAAAGGGTTAAGATGCTTTCTGAATTACTATTTTCTTTACTAGGATTTTTTTCTTTAATTTTATGGGTAAACACCCACATTTCTTAGAATTTTTTCACTAGGAGCTACTCTATGCATTAAGATTTTTTATGAATACGGGCCCAGGAAGTCAGCTAAAACAAGACGTTCAGTGGGCCTCGCTTTGGCTCGTTTTTTTTAGGTTTCAGTTCGCTCCTGCTGTAAAATGCTCTACTCCTAATTTTGAGCCTTAAAATTTCAAATATCCGTATCAAATTAGGTAATGCGTTTGTCAGAGCATCACAACACTCATTCATCACTGAACTTTAGTTATTCTTACGATCATTTAAGAGCTTTCAGAGATCTCGAGCAGGTTCAATTTCAAAACATTTTGCGCCGTTTTCCTTGAAACCGATTGCAAGGGTGCTCAACAGGCTTTGAGGTATGTTTTCTCTCGTTTGGTGGGTGCGTCAGAGCCGTTGCCCAATTATCAGCCGTATAAAAAAGGCGGTAACTGTTCAAGGCCCAACCCTTTCCGCTCCATAAATAAATGTTATGCTACGTCTTGCCGAGTCAGGGTCATACACCACATCTTCCTCCACTGTTTTAAGCTTCTTTTTAAATGACTGATGTTGGTTTGTGTTTTCAGTCTCTCCTGTCAGGGTTTCCCAGCTCGGAGGGCAGACTGGCCGTGTTCAGGAGGAACCTCCGCACCAGCAGAGGGCAGAGCTGGGACGATAACTGGAACCAGAACGTGCTGCCTCTGCTCACTGCTCCCTGAGAGACCAGAGTGGGCTTTTTAATGGCCTATACCAATATTTTCAGACCACAATGCATCCAAAGTTTTACGCCAACTTTTGCCTGGATGATTTTCAGTGTGGTGTTGAAAACCGATGGGGATGAATGGCAGAGAAGTCATGCAAGAATAGTTTGGGATGAAGGAAAGTCTTTTGTTTTAATGTAATGTAGCATGAAAATAGAGGATCAGCGCAGACGGGATGATGAGAGTGAAACATGAAGCGTCGCATCTCATCTGAGCCCGTTAAACTTTTTAAGAAAATAAAATGCAGGCTTGTCTAAACTCTCCACCCGCTGAAAAGAAGCTCTTCATTCCTACTTCAGAGAACTTGATTGTATAAAAAGAAAAAGAGACTTTGACATGATGTACATTTGTAAATAAAATCTTTATTGTGCTACAGCTGTGTCACCTGTACAGTTTAATCATTTCTATGTCAGAGACTCTGTTGTAAGGAAGCACATGGCTGACGGGTCCTGGGATCACATGATGGCTGATTCCTGCCTTTTCTGTCAAAACAAAACATTTTCAATCAATTCAGTGACGCAAGAAAACAATTAAACAGAAACATGTTTCAATAATTAACATGCATATTCGCAATATGTCAAGCTGGATTTATTATATTTAGATTAGAATTGAAGAGAACGTCGAAGCTTGTATTTGGCCAACCTGGCAGTTCAGTAAAACACAATTATAAAAGATTTTGCATTCACACCGTAGACGTATGAATGCATCATATAAGACACCCTAAATCTAACTCATTCACGTGTTTTTGTTCTACTGAACTGGTGGTTTTACGTCCAATGCTAACGTTTTTAAAAATACTTTGTGTACTGCGACCACGGACGGCAGGGTTAAAATCAGGGAAAGATGGTGGTTATGGCTGGGGTTGGCAGCTCATTGCGGATATGTGACCTGGACGCAAACTCATTGGACTCAATCGTGACCTGCAGAAAAGTCCAACATGAGCAAAATTTCTCTGCCGCTGGTGGAGAATTATTGAATCTTTAATTATTTCTTTGGCCTAAAAAGTCTTTGATTCAGCCTTTAAAATACCCACCATAATAACGTTTTTATTTTAATTAAACACCTCAAATTCCCACCGCTTCAGTATCCAGCTGTGACCCTAGAGGCTGACATTTCCTCGGTATTCTCACAGGATGGGAGTCAATTTCACGGGTCTGGGAGGAGACGTGAATAAAATTCAAGACCGACACTCGCTTCTTTGTGCAGTCAGATATTTGAGAGAACAAAACTCAGTGGTCTCTTACCAAGCTGCTGCTTAAAGCCACCGTAAGTCTCCTGGTTTCTTATGGTGGAGCAGATGAAGACCTCAGGGGGGACTCCAGAGGACGGACACCTCAGGATCTTGGACAGCAGACTCACCAGACTTCCTACAACGTCGGGGTCATACACCACATCTGCAACACAGTGAAGGGACACACAGTGTGTAAAGATCTGTGGAGGTCACCTGACTTTAAATTCAACTCTCAGCGGGTTTTATTTGAGCTGAAACAATCTGTTGATTAATTAATAAGTCAATTAATAGTATTAGATTTATATTTTGGTCATTAATATTCTTTAAAAGGTTGTTTTTAAGAGCGAATGTCAAACATCTACTAGTTAAAGTTTATCAAATTTGCTGCTGGACGTTTTTTTTATGTAGTCCTTTGACTGAAAATGTGGGATTTTCTTCATGAAAAGAATAAGAAGATTAATCGATAATGAGCCCTACATGTTCTTTTCGCTGATAAACCGACTTTTTCACGACCTGCCCAGCAACACACAGCAGACACAGTTAAAGACAGGCTGGTGAAGAAAGCGGAGCATTGAGCAGCTGAAGAGCCAGATGTTTATATCAGGAGCTGGTCGAGAACAAACCGGAGCCGAGAGGAGAGTGAACATTGGACGTGTTGCTCCGTGTCTGCTGAATGAGTAAACCAAAACTTATGAAGGTGATAATCGGTGCGTTCGAGATGACGGCGGCAGACTTTCGCTGACTTGATAGTCTAACGTGAGCTGCAGGTGACTGCAGGGGCGGGGAATAAAAACGGCGCCGTCAAGTCAGACACATTTTACCTGCATCAGTTTACTGTGAGCTGAGATCAATGAGTGATCTCGCGGCATTTGCAAAGAAAAATCCCGCGAGATCAGGCAATAGTGTGGTTCCAACTTGGTGCAGCCGAAGAAAATCAACTGCAGCCGCGTTGCTCCCGCGATGTTTCAATGTCATGAGTTTGGCATTTTGTCTGTCGCCAATTTTATAAATTTGCAACCCAGCACCGGACAAAAAGGGTGGCACTAGCCAGCTTCACAATTCAAGTTAATTGTGATTTTAACAGGGATGCTAATTTTGGCTAGCGAAAAAAAAGACTTAGCCGACCCCTAATGACCTTTTACAGCGGCTCTGGTTAAATTTAATTTAAGCAGCGGATACGAGTCACCTCTATCCTGATTGACAGGTCGCCATGGGAGTGACTCGTCAATCTCAACCCTGCTTTCTCGTCTACTTTCCTCTAAATGGGACCATAATTCACTAAATGAACATCCTGCTGTGTTGAAGAAGACATGAAACTAGCGACTGGGACCATAAACTAATTAGGAAAGTGTTTACTGAGGTAATAAATCAGCTGAGAAGTAGAAACATTTTCTCATAGACTTCTATACAATCACTTCTTTTTGCAATCAGCGGAGTCGCCCCCTGCTGGCCGTTAGAGAGAATGCAGGTTTAAGGCTCTTCAGACTTAAACCTGCATTCTCAGACAGCTCTTATCAGACCCGGAGGTTAGCGCTCGCATCCAACACATTACTTTTTTGGAGTAGGCACAAGAGGAAAAAATGTCAGAGGTCTTTAAAAATCATGAGTAATTATAGTAAAAGGTGATATTTTAATATGCATAACAATCAGGCCAGCAGCACCTCTCGTTCTGAACACGGACAAGCACGATGATCAAACGAGCTGATCATTTAGAAGGGCTGGTGATGATAAGACCGAAGTCTGACCTGCAGCGATGACAGCATCAGCTCCGATCTGTTTTAACTGTTCCTCTGTCGCCGCCGTCCAGTCCATCTCCTCCACGCTGACTGTAGGAGACGTCCGCTCGGTCAGACCGTGCAGCTGGACGTTGTTCCTCAGTTTCTGCAGGACGCTGAAGTGGCAGTCGCTGAAGACGAATCGGCGCGGGCAGCAGGAGCGACAGATGGTGATACCGGTCAACCCCACGCCGCTGCCCAGCTCCAGAACCGTCCTGCAGACAGGAGGAGTGAAAAGGACCTCAGAGATGGAAAAGCAGCGGTTCTCAAACTGGGAGTCGTGGTTGACCAGTGGAAAAATACGGAGTGGTAGTCAGTGGAATGGATATGATTTATGTAGGAAAAGGGTTACAGTTACAGGCTGCAGTCACAACAAATAGGTGATGATGTACTTGTGGACATTTTAGGGGTTGGATACCTGCCAGCGAAGGCCTGCCGGTGATCCAGGGCCCACTCTGCCAGGTAGAGAGCGGCCTCCCAGGTCACCAGGCCGGTGGTCCCCTCTGAGATCAGAGCTACGTTCTCCAGCAGACTGACAGCATCACCACTGGGCTGCAGGACAAAAACCAACACCAAAATGTTAACGTCAGGCGGAATGGCAGTCAGCTCTCGTGTGCTTCTTTTGTTTTTAAATGATCTCTCTTGACACGATGGTGGAAATGTTGAGTTTGTTGTGTCAGAGTAACGTTAAAGTTTTGCCAGCAGCTCCTCTATGTACACAACAAACTCCTCTCCCTCGTTTCCACCGGCGTCTTCCAGCAGCAACTCGCCACTCACAAGATTTCAGAGCGAGAACTGTCCTTGAGCGAGACTTTTTTTTTTTTTTTTAAACAAAGGGTTTCATCAGGAGTCCCTCGTTGGGATCCTTTCCACGATGTTGTCAGTCACCTGGTGTAACAGTCTGAGCCTATCGCTGGCAAAATGAACCACTTTTTGTGGACGCCCTGAAGAAATGATCCTTTTTCCATCTTCAAGGTCGATGATGAGCGCGGGGGTAGAAGAGAAAGATGGCTGGAGAGCTGAATGAATTCTACCAACATTTGTTATATACAATTTTACACGATGTAATTTCATAATGATTTATGTTAGAATATGAACAGAAAAGCTCAGTATTGTGTTACAGCTTTAAGAACCGCAGATGAAGGTCATCCTCAATGGAAGAAATACATCATCGTCATGAGGGTCCGAGCTGTCAATCAGTGAAGGGTGAGCGTCTGCAGGTACCAGTATGTAGCTCTTGTAGCACTCGGTCGTCTCTTCCGCTCCCACCACCTCAGCCAGAGCATCGTACAGCTCGTCCAGAGGGTCACCGTCTGCAGCCTCTAGCTGGGGAGACACAACACGAGAGGTTTCTTTCTGTTGTGATGTCAGTCCAACACTTCAGTCCACAGGGAAATGTCCCAACAACTATCAGATGGACTGCCATAAAGTTTTTTTTACAGACGTTCACGGTTCCCCCGAGGATGAATCCAACTAACTCTGCTGATTTCCAGACTTTTTCTAATGCTAGCGTTAGTGTTTAAATAAGCTTAATTCCCAATATGCAAATGGAAATAAGCTTATTTGCGTTCCTGCAGAGACGGAAGAGACTGAGAAGAGGATGAGATAAGTAGGGAGCTGGAGTCAGGCCAAATATTAAACTTTATTTTATGTTAACGATAAGCTCAGCGTATCCCAGAACCTTTTAGTGTAACAAACATTGAAGTCTTGGGCCAGTCCTGAGTGATCACTACAAGCACATAAAGGTCAGTAAATTCGTCATAATTCCCCAGAAAGTTTCCTTGAAATCAGGAATTTGCTGATTTTCTCTGATTAGACTGAAAAGTAAACGATCTTTGGGTTTCCCTTTTAGCTATATAATGTGCATTTTCACTTAACATTAAAGACATAATTAGGAAATAACGCGCCACAGGTTTGTCTGAATGTTGTTAAGTGACAGACCACCAACCCGTCGGATGAGCTCGGAGAGGAACAGCCTCCTGAACCTGACTGATGGTGGAAACTTCCGGCACAGAGGGTGAAGACACGTCTGCCAAAAACAGAAAAGGCACATTATTGTTTACAATTATAAGACCGTGAAAGGTTTGTGTGCAGACCTGCTTACCTGTTTCAGGACGTCTGAAATCAAGTCTGAGGATTTGTTGCTTTCAAGGTCTTTTTCTAAAAACTGAAAAAGCAGAAACAGTCAGTTAGAAAGAATGAGATGTATTTGCTAATATAATGGATTATTATTACAATTTGTTTTTAGAATTCAGTACTTTAAAATCAGAAATGTATCTTTTGTTCCCTCAGAATTATGAATTTAATCTCACTTTTTGGACTTCTACCTTTCCCATCTGCATTTTTTTAAATAAAAAAATTACTTTAATTTAAGAATTATTTCTTGCACAGACCTAAAAACCTTGTGCAGATGTACAAATATTCCATGACTGCCTTCAAACATTTATTTACTGTACTATTTGACTATTTTATTTAAAATTGTATGTGTGTGACAAATAAAACCTTTAAAATTAACTCAATTCTACCTTTTTCAACGCACATTCAAGCCGCTTTTATTTCACTTTTTAAAAGGCAAACTTCGTGGCTCCTGTTATTTCCAGTCTGAAGCCAAACTACTTAGATTACTTGTTTTAATCCCGACCTGCAGGTGGATCATATGTGTGCCGGATTGTGCAGAATAGTCCTCTGATTTGTGAAAATTTGTGTGTCTCATTCCGATACCGAGCACATTTTCCGCTGAGCAAAGGAAACACGGATACACAAATATTTGAATGGACTTTGGCGTGAGGTTCGCTCTGTGTGATGAATGGAGACGGGATAAAAGAAACACTCGGTCATACTCACAGTCCAGGGAAATGAAACCAGACGTCTCATAGCGAAAAAAGACACCTGAAAGTCCCGTAAAATATCCGTCTTATTTAATCTTTTCACGGCTGAAGTTCGGTTCTGCTCCGAAAGCTCCATCTTCAACGTGCCTTTGTTTACTTCCCGATTACCCACAAGGCATCGCGATCGTCTCCAGCTAGATCTACTGGGTAATGTAGTTCTTTATTTAGTTCAGTTTATTGTTTAATACCATCATAGACTGTTTTAAAAAAAATCTGCTCTGTTTAAAACATGCAGGAAATAGTCCAAGCAGCAGTAACCCATAAAAAATAAAATAAAATAAATAATTTATTTTATTTCTTATAATAAATAAAGTAAATTATGTAAAATAAAATATAGACGGACAAATTGTATAGAATATACAAATAGAAAATACAGAAATAAGAAATATATATAGCTACATAAGGAAATTAAATATTAAATATTAGTAAGAAACACATTTAACACGGAGGTGTGGCTGCTTTCTGTTCACTAAAGGCATTTAAAAAGCATTTTACTTAAACTAATGAGTGTGATTTTGATTTTAAAATTAATTTTAAGATACACCGGCAGCCACTGTGAGGACTTTAAAAGGAGAGTAACTTTTCATGTGGAAGGAGGGAAAATTACAATCTTTTAATCATGTTTTATTTTAACACAAAAAGATACAAACCCCCTTTTTATCACCCAGCACTATTTGTGCCAAGACATTTTAACCTTAATGCGTTTTATGCTGATCCTTTTTAAAGTCTGTTGGAGGTTTTCGTCCCGCTCTTTTCTTGCTGTGTCACTGCAGGAGGAGATAAATCTCTTTACAGTTGGCCAACTCCTCATTCACCAACAACTCTGACAGCAGCAGCACACACACGAGGCATTTACTGGTAGGAACTACATCTGTATATAATATTTTTGATGAGTAGAGTTCTTCTTATTGCACCAATAACAGTTGAAACGTTATGAACTAGGAACCCAGAATGGGCTTAGTAATGATATTAATTACAATAAATAAAAAACTGTTAAATCAGTTTTATGTTGTTGACTTTCATTAGAAAAACAAGAAAAGAACAAAAGTGATCATTTTTAGAGTTGTGCTCACCAGGCATTCAGATCTGTTTTCTACAGTGTTGTCAAACATAAACATTAAATAAATAATATGCATACTTTACAATGAAGATGAAATTACTATAATGACGAGGAAAAGAAATACATTAATGAAGGTCAGAAAGTGTGGTCCACAAACAGTAACTCTAAACACAGTCCAGTACAACACCACCATATGAAATCTTCCTTTAACAAAAAAAACTTCGCAAAGGTAGATTTGTAGTTCACATTTTTAAAAAAAGCATTTTTCCAGAATCCTATTTTGAAGTTTTGTTCACTTCCATTTACACACTTGCGTTGCTGTTTACTTTGCCTTTTTTATTTTTTATTTTACTACTTATACTTTTTTACCGGACTTAGTAATATAACTATCTTTATCTTGAAGGGCTTGAACGTTTTATTTTGAAAGATTCCACCGGACGTCTTCGTGCCTTATTGTTTCTGTCTTGATACCGGTGGGATTGACACAGTGTTATTATCACTAGCATCATTTTCCTTACTCATTATTAATGTGATATAGATAATATCGCAGAAAATATCGTTAATGAGACAGTTTTAATAGCTAGAGATCACTAAGCTGTTAAATATGGTCAGACCTCTGTCAAGCCACACTTGAAAACATACGAATAAAACTTCCGGTAAATTCTCATAAAGTGACCAAACTGAAGAAACCAGAAACACATTTGATGGAGTCGACAAAAATATTACATTCAATTGAACACTTTCGTCTTGTTACAATCGGTTTACCAACTGAATGTTCCCATGTTGAATCGTAAAAATGTAAATACAACTCGACCGACAGACAGGAACGTGTGTTTCTCACCGGAGCATTAACCGCGATGGGCTGTCAACAAAGAAGATGGCGCCGGTCTCAACTTAGCTAAACTCCACTCGACGTTACAAATGAAAGGTGAAACCTTGCGTCGGTTTTAAAGAAGGTAAATATTGTATTTTTCTACGCAGACATCCTGTATTTATACTGCAGTTATACAGTTCAACATCTCCGCCGTTTGAAGTTGAATTAATCAGATAATTAAGTTTGATTTTAAACATTTGTTGTAGTTGAAGATCTGTGGCGAACTTGGAGCAGAAATTATATATATTAAGTAAATATGTCTTATTCTCTCGGTGATTCCTCACATTTGTTTTTCGGCTGCTAACACTACAGCTAGCCTAATTTCCTGCTCTTTCTTGCTTGCTATTTGTCCCTGAAATCAATGTAAATCTTGCTTCGGGCTGAATAACAGGCTCCAAACTCAATATGTGAAGGACATGAAACGAGGCCAACCGTCCAGTTCCGACACGTGTTCCGTTCCCCCCTCCACCAAACTCCATTCAGAAATCAGCTAGTTTAATGTTTTTCCTGCCGTCGCGCTCATCTGTCAAAATACTAACAGGAATATTTCTCAATAATAATAAAGATATTTGATTCACGAAAATATCGGGTATAATCTGTTAGAGCTGGTGTTCAATAAATGTTTGATCTAATTCATTTGACTTCCGAGGAAAAGGGAATAAAAATGTATTTTATCATAATCGTTTTGAATGTTTGTAAAGAAAAGTTTGAAACCACAATTAACCATCTGGTTTCTTCCACTTTCACTCAGGAGCAAAAAGCAGCCTTTAAATCTGAAAGAAATAATGACATAAAATGTGACGTTTTTGGCGATTAGTGGTCAACATATTAGATTAATTGCCAACCATTTTTCAATTTGAGTCATTTCTTTAAAGAAAAGAAGTCAAAATTCTCTGATTTCAGCTTCTTAGATGGGAATTTTTCCTGGTTTCTTTCCTCCTCTATGACTGTAAACTGAATACCTTTTGGGATGTGCACAAAACAAGACATTTGAAGATGTCAATTTTATTTCTATAGCACATTTAAAAACAACAGTTGATCAAAGTGCTGAACAGGGTCGATGTCAAATACATAAATAAGCCACAGCCGCCCACTAGACAATCATTAATCGACAGTGAAAACAATCAGGATAACATACATGCCTTTGGTGTGAGAGACCCGGGTTTGAATCCACTGTGAGACACCAATGTGTCCCCGAGCAAGGCACTTAACCCCTAGTTGCTCCAGAGGCGTGCATATGCACAAACGCATGGCTCAACACAGAAGGGCCAACTCCTCAGGTCAAGACTCTGCAGTCTACTTACATCTGAAGGACAGAGGACACTCGTTTGAGGACCACCAGGTGCACATTTTAGACAGAGAAGATGGATGGTTTGAAAGAGGTGTCAAGGAAGCATCTACACCAGGGTTGAGAAGCCGTCATTGAACAGGGGAGGGGGTCTACGCCACCACTTATCCCCCACTTACAATGCTGTCCTTTCATCACTTCCCAGGAAACTCAACAAACGTAACCTATTGACCTCAGGTGAAGATACCAACGATGGTCGTTCAGTCTCGGCCACAGGTAGTCTTAACGACTGTAACGACTGTCGTCTCAGCAACCGGGAACACTAACGAACCAGCGGTATCGATGACCCGGGCCAACGACCCCACTGAGGTTTAAGTTAAAGTTTCCCTGCCAGTCAGTCAGAACTGAAGAAGTCCTTTTGATGAGGGACAAAACGTCTTCTAGTATCTTCAGCCAAGTTCAGTTGCCCTTGACTTTGACCTTCGTTGGATAACTATGACCTGGATGACTGAGAATCTTCACAGTTTTCTTAACTTCTTGTTTTCTTCTTTACATTGAGTGCATTTACTGAACAATATGAAGCCATTGCTCTTTTCCTGGAGGATCAGATTCACACCAGTTTCTTGTTACAGCTTTTAATTCTAATAACCTTCACTTTACATAAAATATTTCATCCTAAAAATTCTTTTTTTTTGCTATTTGTTCTGCACAAAGTTAAACCACCATGTCATGCAGTTTATCTTCTGAAGGCAGTTGTCTTATGTTCCATTGCACAAGTCTGGTGCTATTCTATATTGTTTTATTGTCAAGAAATCTCATAAAAGGTCCCAAACCAACACTGAATGTATCTCCTAACAAGTCCTGTGTGTCTCACAGCCTGATGTCTCTTCTTCCTCTGAGCCATGGAGCTCCATTGTTGTCCAGAAACTATTAAAACACATCAGAGCTCCTCACTGTTGCACTGGGTGACATGTTCCTTTATCGGCATGAACACACACACTGTAGTTTATTCTGACTCAGTCCCACACACACCGTCCTGCTGCCCCAAACACTCATTAGAGCCCCGCATGTGGATTCATCCTCCGCTGAAAATAGTCCCCAACAAATGAGCAATTTCCTCCTGTTTGTTTGTTAAAAACTACACTGAGACCTGACCTGGTTGTTGTTTGTTTTCTCTCTTTCTCAGGTCGTCAGAGCTGCTGGAGGCTGAACACGGAGCTGCAGTCATGGTGCTGAAGATCTTCTTCCCGCAGTGCTGTAACCGGGCGGACAGCGGGCTGCTGGTGGGCCGCTGGATCTCCGGCCACGACTCTGCCGTGGTGTTGGCGGTCATCCACTACCCGTTTATCCCCGGACAAGTCAAACAGTATGTCCAGCAGGTCAGTGCAGCGCTGTGTCCCCTCAGGTCTGAATTTAATTTATCCCCAGTTGTGCCTCTCATGTTCTTGAACGAGCATCTGATTTTCCAGTAGATAATAACTGGTGATATCTGAAAACCCCAGAAGGTGGATTACACAACATAATATTTAAATATCACAATAAAACCTGATTTTTAACCCTTTCCGCTAATCCAAACAAAGCTGAAGGTCTTGATCAGTCTCTCCGCCCCCTCACTGCCTTCCTCCATCTTTTTCTCCCAGATGCACGCCCACAGTGGGGTGGAGCTGTCAGTGCTGGGATCGTGGAGTTTACCCAAAGACGGTCAGGAGGGCATGGAGAGCTTCCTCAGAGACCTCAGCACCATCTTCCCCCAGAAACACTGGCTGCAGATCAACCGTGAGATTGGCAAGACAGGCTTCACCTGCCAGGTCCTCAACCGGGATCAGAGTAAGACCCTCAGACTGATATTAACTGGGGTTGTACAGTAGGACTGGATGTTTCTGCATATGGATCGGTTTTTTTGGTTGGATTTTAAAATTATAGCCAATGAGACAAAAGCCCAGTTTCCATCCATGTCCTTTATTTCATTTAGTAATTCTCAGTTTATTATCTGTGGTGAATATGTAATAATCCTCAGGAGGACTTTCTGTTCACGGTTTTGAAAAAAGAAAGCTTTCAGGAGCTGATTATGAATGTGTCTTTTGTCGTTGCTAGATGGAGGAGCAGCTCAGCAGGACACTAAGAAGACAAAGAAGGAGAAGGTTGAGGAAGCTGATGGAGAGGCTGCAGGTGATGAAGAGGAGCAGGAGGTGATCTTCGTCCACTATGAGCAGAGGAAGGTGATGTTGTCGCAGCTTCACCCCATTGAGAACGGAGTTCCCGACCCCAAAACTGATCCACCATCTGAGCTCAGACAGGTACGAGACAGAGGTGAAAATCAGTGCCGCTTCTCATTTAATTAATTCCTGTTTATCTTTTTTTTTATCATGTAAGTAACATGAAGTTCAGGCTGATATAACAGAATGTCTGTAAGTTTTTCTGCCATGCTGCAGCAAAAACCCTTGAGTGAAAGAAAAGTATCATTTTACTCACATTATTATATTTCTATTGTACATATGTTCTCATGTCCAGTCATTTGATATTTAAAACCTTTAAGTTGACTGTTTTGCACCTTTTTTTTTTTTATGTGAATGATCAAAAATATTTCTCTTAACTCTCCAAAGATAAGTGATTTATTTATTTATTTTTGTCTACTGAATGAATTTCCTAAACAATGTGTTGCCAGAAGATGTACAGAGTAAAGTGCATGTGTGTGTGTGTGTGTGAAGGGCGCAGGTTACAGGGCGATGTGAGCGGCTAGTCATGTGTATCTCTAACACGCCCCTCCTCTCCTCCGGTCCAGATGTTCCACACTGTGGCCCACAGCCAGCCTCTGTTCTTCCTTGACAAGTACGACGACGGGCCGCTGAAGTCAACACACTGGCAGTCTGAAGGTCGAGAGGCCAGCATCATCGTGGAGCTGCTCAAACAGGCCTCCGTACCGCTCTGCCTGCTCATCGGCTGGCTGCTCTCCATATGGACCTGGATCTGTAACATCCGGTAAGAAGGAAGAAAACTTAATGCATAAGGCTGCTCATATTCTGTATTTCTCTTATTTTCAACAAATGCTAAATGTGTTTGTCTTCCTGTCAGTATTTTCCAGCTTCCTCTAACTTGTCTGTGCCTCTCAGCACCAAGCCAAGTGGTGCCTACTGGAAAACAATCTTTAAATCTTTGTTTTTCAAAACAGCTGCTCACTTTTCTTTTTATCAGAGAAACCTTTTTGGAGGATATAGAATATCATTGGACTTGTCCATGGCGACACAGTAGGGGACATTTGGACTGGAAGTTGTATTTGATGGCCAAAAGCAACATGTTGAGGTGTCCAATTTCATATATGTAATGCAAGTGTTCAGTATTATAAGTTCAAACTTTTACTTCGGGAATTTAACTGTTGTCAGGTTCAAAACTCTGTTGGTGCTGAGATAAATAAATCCATGATTAAGACCACAGGACACTAAAACCTGCACAGGAACGCTGACGTACACAAGTGTCGAGGGAGAAAACAATATTTTCTTTATTACATTTTATTTTTAGGATCTTCAGTCTTTACCCGCTGCGCTTCCTGTCCAGTAAGCTGTCCACCTGTGTCCAGCTCAGCTACAGAACCGAACACATGAGGGCGCTCAGCTCGCCAAAACCAGCCGCCGGACACACGCACTTCATGAGGTGATGTCAACCTATAAACTCCCTGATGTTATGGACCTTTTAATGCATTTGCTTTTCTTCTTCTGTTTCAAGCTTTTTATAAGGTGAACAGCTCCAGTCAGTCACCTCAGAACACGTGCCTGTCAAAGCAGATATGTGGGGGGCTGGGGGGGTTTACACATAGTTTGTACTGAAGTAAAGCCCGTGGAGTTCCTGAAACAGAAAGAATTCCCAAAGACTTGGTGATCACAGAAGAAGAAGAAGGGGAAGAAGAAGAAGGGGAGTCACTAAATGCAGAAAATTCAGAGCACAGATGCAGGCACTTTTTTTTTATTTGTACAAGTGGAACTTTTGTCTTAAAGCTGGAGTTAGAGGACACCAAAAAAGTATTAGTAATCATCCGCTGAAGAACATGAGAACACAGAAAACGCCAAAAGAGTTGTCGCAGACATGGTGGATATGTTACAAGCACAGACCAGATAAAGGGACAGTAAGCCTACCCGAGGAGCAGATTCGTTGGCTTACACATTGATTATGTTGTCAAATTTACGTCGTGAACGAGCCTCCACAAGGGGCGCACCTGCTTCTGAAAACCGAATCGCAGGTGGAAAAATCCAGAAGACGAGTTCTGTGTCTTTTCTGCGAGTTGTCTGTCATTCTGCGGGAAACACTGAATACCCAAAACTATTCAGTGTGCCAGAAAAAGATTTAGCATGTCCCAATACATAGTATGTCAAATGTAGTATGCCAGAAGTACCAGGATGTCCTACTACTTCAGGTTGAATTTTGAAGTGTGAAAGCAAGCGTGCTTTTCTGGCCAAACTGACCCACAATCCTCAGTCTCTGACATCAAGTTCTTAATGCATTAAAGAGGTGGTATTATGGTTTTTGGCTTTTTCCCCTCTCCTTTATTGAGTTACATACCTTTTTTGTGCATGTACTAGGTTTGCAAAGTGAAAAAGCCCAAAGGGAGTTTCCATCTCCCACAGAAAACTCTGCTCTGAACTGCCTGAAAACAGCTCATTTAGCTGTGATGTCATATGAATGAAAGCTAAATGCGTCTCATAACGCTCGCCAAGCGGCTAGTCTGACACGCCCTCAAAAACACTGGTTGAAAAACAGTGAGCTGCAGCACACAGCTCTCCTCTCCCTTCCAAACACCAGCTACCCTCCAGCATTCAGTGGACATAAAGTTGTTCCTGTGATGTAGAGACAGAGCTCAGTTAAAACTTTATGGATGAAAGATACTTTTGTTACACATTAATAACTCACCACTCTGAAACTCTTGCTCCAGTCTGTGTTGCCAAGCTGGTCGGCAACATGTGCAGCTGAATCGAAGCTGTTTACGGGCTTCTCGCTAGTAGTCCTTTAACTAGGAACTGCGCATGTGCAACTCCCAACAAAGATCATTTACAGACAAGAAGCATCACTCCATAGCTAAAACGAAGCCTTGTTAACCATGTAAACTTGTTCTGGTACAACCCCTAAATAAGATTTTGAACCCTTTACTCTACTGGAACCAGAGAATATCTGCATTTCTGATATAGTATTATCTATTTTTAATTTCATCTTATTTTAATGATCTTATATTTTAATTGACTTACCTTTCATTAACTTCAATTGCCAGGGAGAGATGAACCCCTGCCTAAAGTGACTCTCCTCTCCTGTTGTTACCGTCATGTCTGTCGGTCTGTCTGTAGGAAAGCAAACATCGTGGTCTCGTTCCTGGTGGACGTAGCTCTCGGCATGTTGCTCATCTCGTGGCTCTACAGAGACGACCACATCAGCATGTTGGCCAACACACTGGTGCCTGCCGCTGATGTAAGTGTGTGTGTGTGTGTGTGTTAGATCAGCTGAGGTCAGACCACACGATATATATTTTTCTTTCTAGACGTCAGATTAGGTGATTGTAGTGTCACAGTGTCTTAAAATCACAGTTGTTGATTATCTTCCTCCAAGACACACTTCATGGGTTAAAACGAGCATCTATTGGACTAAACTTTCATTTTAGTTTTGTCCGGCTGATATTGTGTCGTCCGAATTAGGCGACAGGTGTGTGTGACATATAATAACACTGTTGTGGGGACACACTTGTAGCCTCATGCTTAAAGGATAATGTCGGTGTTTTTAAACCTGGGCCCTGTTTTGACATAATTTGGTGTTAAAATGACTAGTGGGTAGCTGCAGCAAGACGTCGTTGGAAATGTGAGTCACAGTTGGAGAGAGGAGTTTGTTGTGTTGGAGTGACGTGTTTCAACCGTCATCTTCCTGCAACAACTCGCCTCTCACGAGATTTCAGAGTGAGAACTGTCCCTGAGTAAGTTTTTAGTTTATTGTTAAAAACAAAGGAGGTTACTGGGTCCCCTCGTTGGGATCCTTTCCATGATGTTGTCAGACACCTGGTATAATAGTCTGAGCCTGTCGCCTGTGGCACCAGTTCAATTCCAGCCGAGAACCTCTGATTCTTATCATGGCCCGCTCTCTTTCCCCCTTACTTTTCCTGTCAGTCGCTACACGCTCGACTATTAAATAAAGGAAATATACTACTAATTTGGGGTGGTGATGACGCAGTGGGTAGGACGCATGCCTTTGGTTCAATTCCCCATTATGACCCATCCACCAATGTGTCCCTGAGCAAGACGCTTAACCCCTAGTTGCTCCAGAGGCGTGCGACCTCTGACATAAAAAATAGCAATTGTAAGTCGCTTTGGATAAAAGCGTCAGCTAAACGACTTAATGTAACGTGTAATGTTATGACACCTTCTACCCTGTTTTTCAAACTATTACCCAATGCAACAAAAAACAGGAAATCATGATGATGAAATGATATTATCTCAAGACCACGAGATATTAAATATTGCTATCTTGCATAGAACCGTTGCCACTTTTTGGCTTCCTTTCAAAAGACGCCACACAAATTAAAAAATGCTGTGCTGTGAATCAAAACAAGGAAAGTTGCTGCAAGCAGGTTAGGTTTTATTTTTTTATTATTTGGAAACGCTAATCAAGTCGAGTAAATATTGAACCTGATGCTTCATTATTGACTTTGGAAATGGTTTGATTTTAAAAAAAAGAAAAAAATCTTACAGTCTGGTGACATCTGAGACAACTCTACCCGCTGATGATTGAAATGTTGTAGTCAGGTTTCTTTGTCCTACGGTTAAACTCCTGTTATTCTTCCTCAGCATGTGGCTAAAGAGCTGGAGGAGCTGCTGCAGTGGCTGATGGGAGCTCCTGCAGGGCTGAAGATGAACCGGGCCCTGGACCAGGTTCTGGGCCGCTTCTTCCTCTACCACATTCACCTCTGGATCAGTGAGTCACAGCACTAAACATTGTCTATGTATTTTTACCTTTTTTCATGTTAAACAGGGGTAAGAGCTCCGCTTGTGGCCTCTAAAGGCTTCAAAGGTCATTTCACTGGTCATACTGTGTGGATCCTCTTTCCGTCCAGGCTACATCCACCTGATGTCTCCCTTCATGGAGGGGATCCTGTGGTACGGAGGCCTGTCAGCCTGCCTGGGCCTGACCTTCGCCCTCTCGCTGCTCTCTGACATGGTCGCCCTGCTCACCTTCCACATCTACTGCTTCTACGTCTACGGTGCCAGGTGAGAGAACCAGGTGCTGTGTGGAAAAGAAATGAGGAGCATGTTTTGGGACTTAAAATTAAAGTTACGACAAACGGATTTAGGAAGTACTGTCCGTGTAGATTTAACCTCTCTGAAGACTGAATCACAAACTGCTGCTAACTCATTACTGGGTCAAACATTTGAGAGGTTTAATTACCCAGAGAGCTTTGTGTGTGTCCCTTCAAAATCAGAGTATTTTGATGAGTAGTGCTAGTTTGTGTCTTCCTGATGAGCTAACAGAAGCAGTCTGGGGTTGTTAATTTACTCAGCATGGGGGGAAAAAAGGTGATTTGCGAGCGCTGCTTACACACAGATCGCAGCATCACGTTTCACAAATGATCCTCGCTCACAAAATGATAAAGTTCAGCAGGGCTCTCGCACGCATGGGTCACTAGTGGGGTCTTTTGTTTTGATGAGTGAAATGTCTCAGAATTTACAGAAATTATTTTAAGAGGAAATTATCTGATTTTTCTAATTGTGGCTTACATGTTGTAAATTTGAACGAACGATTAACTGTGGTTGATTCAATCTGTCCTTCCGATTATTCCTGCTCATTTTTTTTAAAAGTAAAATATCATATTACACGTGTAATGGTAAGTCTGTGATCAATGACATCTGAGATTGGCGTGGGTTTGACATTTCTTCCGGGGTGGAACTGTCCTTTTTGGGACCATTGCCGGTTTGGACACACTGCCAGCAGAAGGTAAGATAAATTTCACTTTTTAACATGTTTAAATTTAAATAACTTTATATAAATAATATCTGTGAAGTGCACAAATATGTGAAGAAGCATATTTGATTGAGTAAAGACATAGTCATATTTCAGACTATAACACGCCCTCCGTGTCCCTCTCTTGTCTCATATGTTTTATTAGAATTGCAGTTTGTTTGTTGTTGTTGTACATTTTGATGAAATCCTTCACACATCTGTTTCACCTGCTCATAGTGGGGAATAAGGGTGTGCCAGATTATTTCATTCACAATATATCGTTATCATTTTTAATATGATTTTTAAAAATTTATTTTGTGATAATGGCAAGTATTTCAACATGTTGATGTAATGACGTCATACACTTACGAACAACAGGGTTCCCACATGTCTTTGAAAACCTGGAAAACAGTTTTCCAGTCAGGGAAAGCACCTGGAAAATGAAAGGGGGGGGGGAAGGGGGGGGAGTCAAATTATCTGTAAAAAAGACTGCGAACCGTGAACAAGCATGGCTGAAAGGAAAAGGATCGTTGCTGATTATTAAACTTTATATCGTATGATATGTATTTGTGTCAGTTGTTCCTTTTCTTTTCCTGCAGGGGGCGTATTTTTCAAGCCTATTTCCTTCTCTGTTGCTCTCGTATTGACAGTTTAATTACAGAGTCTTGGTATAACCTTTTGTGGATGTCCCTGCAGGGGTTGAGTGGAAGTAAGAGCACAAAATGATTATTTCAGTGCCTCCATCTGCACCAGGAGAGCTACTGTCCAAAATGGAAATCAAAGATTTGTGTATTTCTTCCTGTAGGGCTAGCATTAGGAACCACTTTCTGGGGATTATGACTGTCCATCCCAAATGTCATGACTCATGTTATTTGACGAGTAGTTGTTGCTCTGGACGACAGCGATGGAAGGACCGACGTTATTGCCATGTTTGGGCCCCGCTGTTAATGAGATGTATTAATATGCAGTGATTCTGTGCACTCTGAATCGGAAATGATCCAAAGAATAAACTGCTGCAGAAAAAGCCTTCTGCATCAGCACACACTAGATTCAAATTCACGTGAACTGGGTCAGATGGTTTGTATGAAATAATTTAGTGCTTAGAGTTGTTTCCCTTCAGTCAGCCTCAGTTGGTAAACTGCTCTTCTCATAGTCGAGATGTTTGCTGTTCCTGTGCATTTTTATTTTTTTTTGGGGACAATACAAACACTGACGATAAGAGATGGCAAACATTTAGTCAAAAGAAACTGTTGCAGCCGTGAGCGCCAAGAATTTAAAATTATGTAATTGTGAAACATTCTTCATGGCTGTAGCCGTGTTAATTATTTAAATTGTGGAACATGTGCTGTAGAGTTTGGTGGAATTGCTTTAAAAACTGGCTTTTGCTGCATCATTGCACTCAAAGATCTAAACATAGTTTAACCTTTGAGTCTTCATGGTTTCAGCTCAGTGGTTCATGAGTTTAAGATTTGGAGTGAACAGAAAAGCACTGTCAAACTTGATAACATGTCGGGGGCATGTACAGACATGCTGTAACATGTCACCACTGGTAAGTCCTGTTTGAGGATTAAAGGACGAGTGTGTTGATAGTCAAATTCTTAATATTCATAAATCATGTGTGGTAAGTGGACGTCCTTTGATTCCCATTCAGATTTATTTTAAACCTGGTGCGTGGTGTGATGGACGGCTGATCACTTTGATAATAGTCTTAGATGTTGGAGGAGAGAGGATTGACTAAATTATGCATTTGCTCTAAAGATAGCTTTGCTCCCTCGCCCGAGGTGCATAATGAAATATTACCCACTTTCCTTGTTACATATTTATGCTCCAACAGCCCTTTTCGTGTGTGTGTGTGTCTTTAAATTCAGTTTGAGAACCTTTGTCATAGTTGCTTATTAAATCTGTATGCCTGGACCTAAAAATATCTCCTGTTGTGAGCACAATCTACTTTGGAGAGGATGAATAAAAGCTCTGCTTGTGCTTTAGAAGTAGCTTTAGAAAGCTTCTCTGTCTGTCTTTAGGGAGCGTAATGTAGGATGTTACGCCCAGAATGTGAACATGAATACTAACTGTTTCTGAAAACGTTTTAAATGTGTATTATCTCTCTTTCTAATCAGAAGCAGCTTTATTGCCAAGTACCTTTTTACACATACAGTTTGTTGTATGTTGGTTTGGTGACCAGGTTAATGAAGTTATAGAAGGGTTAAAGTCTCTCATTCTTACTCGTCAAAACAAAATGAAATGTAGATTGAGTACATTACAATCCAAAGACAAGACGGTACGTGAAATCCGAGTAAGTAACTATAGCCCTTCCAGGTTTATCGTAAAACTTAAGTTTTGTATTTGCTTAAATCACTGAACTCACCCTGCCCTACATTTGAGAAAGGCCTTTAATTCCTTTACCGTGCTGGTAAATGTGAATAAATTATACTTTGGTGCTCCATTGGTTCTGTAAAATGAACTGAGCAATTGAATTGTGGTGAGATGTGTAGCATGTCCATTTTGAAAAAAAGTTTAAACATTTATATTTGTATGCACGCTCTAAGCAGCTTAGAAGTAGCTCAAGTGGGCTTTAAGAGGTTTTATACATCTAGCAAACTTGTCCCATTGAGACCTGCGTTTATTGTCAAAACCTGTAGCCACACCAGGGGTCTCCGTTATAAACGGTGCGTACGTACAAAACAGGGCTGGAAACGTGCGTACGCCCCTTCCCAAGCAAAGGTTGTGATCTGTAAAAAAACAAACTTGACTGGAAAATGTGCTGTCATGTAAGTAAACTCTGAACCATGCGTACGCACATAAAGAGAAGAAATGAGAAACGGCGACTCAGAAGGGTGAAATGGTTTGAAATGAATAGGCCTACTATTGTGTAAAATAAATTGAAGTATTAGCTCTGAGTATTAAAGGCTGAAAGCCTTTCTGAATAAACAAACACTAATTTGATTGACTTTCCCTAAGGTGCGCAAAAAACACACAATTTAAGATCACTTGCAGCAAAAACATCCAGATTTAGGATAATAAGTTTAATCAGGAATCATATTAATTAATACTTGCATGCAGTGCAGTTTATTCTCATAAATAAGGTGAACAGGAGGACGAATTACTTTTAAATTGATGTCGTTTTCAGTGCGTCAGTTGAGGAAATACAAGAGCATAGTTTCATGTATTATCATTATCATCGTTGCCTTATTGAGCCAAACGCTGTGCGGCAGTTTGTGGATGTGAGGCGCTGCTTGTAAAAACACATTATGGAAATATAACATTTACAACAAGCCATATTTATTTTAACTCATCGGCAGCCTCATTAAGTGAGTGGACTGTTTGTGTAGCCTAAATAAATGTTCAAACACAAGTAGAATGCGTTTGGTTTAATCTCTTTTCCAACGGGGGAATCCAATTTAGTACCTGGGACATCGTGTGTGTGTGTGTGTGTGTCCCTCCGGCCAGTGACGTCACTACTCGGGAGGGATGCCCATTCCTGCAGATCGGTTATAAAGGGGCGGAGCTCGGGTGTCCCTTCCCTCACAAGCGTTGCGTGAAAATGGATTTTTTGATTTTGCCTTCTTTTCTTCCTGCGGTCAGTGCGTATTAATATTAATGTGGGACGTTTCACCGACCATTTATAGGCAACTATGGGCGTTTGAAGGGTCGGACATTGAGCTCCCTCGCATGCGCCACATTTCAAGTCGATTGTGATTGCTTACAAGTGTGCGTACGAACAGTTTTATAAGTCTGAATATTTTTTGGCGTACGCCATTTTTGTCTTTTGGGCGCACATACACTTCTAGTGAGATTTCTATGCGCAGTTTTATAAATGAGACCCCAAGGACAAGCATCTAAATGGGACTAGGCTTTTAATTGGGATTAAATAAAATTTCATAAAGAGCAGGTCTAGACCATACTCTGTGATATTATTTACAGAAACCCAACAGTTCCCACCAAGAGCAGCACTAGGCGACAGAGGCAAGGAGAAACTTGCCTCGGTTTATCAATCAGTGGGTTAGAAAATAGCGTGTGTGTATGTGTGTGTCTGAATGCGTTCCTTTGTGCATCCATTTCCTTTAAGTACTAGTAGATAGTAAAGCAAAAACAAAAGATTATGGTGATAACTATGCATCCCTGCACATATCCATCCACAAGAATGTTATTGTTCAAACAAAAGTGGTCTAACTGCACAATGTTGCCCTCCAGGCAACGAAAAAATTTTTTTTTTTTTACTATATACAGTAAATAAAGGTAAAAAGTGTCTTTACTCAATCAAATATGCTTCTTCACACATTTGTGCACTTCACAGATATTATTTATATAAAGTTATTTAAATTTAAACATGTTAAAAAGTGAAATTTATCTTACCTTCTGCTGGCAGTGCGTCCAAACCGGCAATGGTCCCAAAAAGGACAGTTCCACCCCGGACGAAATGTCAAACCCACGCCAATCTCAGATGTCATTGATCACAGACTTACCATTACACGTGTAATATGATATTTTACTTTTAAAAAAAATGAGCAGGAATAATCGGAAGGACAGATTGAATCAACCACAGTTAATCGTTCAGCCCTAATCAGAACAGCATCTAACTACGGCAACGAAAAACATGCAAAGCAACAAAATTAATATTATTCAACATATTTATCAACATATACTGTATATTAACCGATTACATATACATTTATTTTGTAATTAAATTACATGAAGCTAGTTACTTCCCAACACTGCCCCTTTCTTAAGCCTCTCACTGTGGAGGAACTGGGTAACATTTATTTAGCTGGTGATCGGCGGTCTGTGTCTCCGTCAGGCTCTACTGTCTGAAAATCTACGGCCTCTCATCTCTCTGGAGGCTCTTCAGAGGGAAGAAGTGGAACGTCCTGCGGCAGAGGGTTGACTCCTGCTCCTATGACGTGGACCAGGTAACACACACAGTCACCAACACACAGTCACCAACACAGAAATCTAGATGTTAACTGTGAGTGTGTTTTGTGTTTGTGGTGCTTCAGCTCTTCATTGGAACACTGCTGTTCACCATCCTGCTATTCCTGCTCCCTACCACGGCGCTCTACTACCTGGTCTTTACTCTGGTAAGACGAGTCTCAAGCAAAGACTGGATTCTTGATATACTGAAGACCTAGACACAAATTTATCACCAATTTTCACATTTTATAAATTGAGTTGGTTGGTCGATTTATATTTCTTTAAGTTTTGTTTACGTAACAAAGTTGTTCCAAGGAAAATTTCCTTAGTACACATCTACTTTGTCCCCGTTTTCCCTTTAATAAGCACCAGATGTTCTTGCCATTCAACCTTCTTGGAAATAATCAGGAAATTACAGACCCGTTAGAGCTTTTCTTTTCCTTTTTTTTTTTAAAGCTGTCTTCACACTGACCAGGAATGAAACTGTGGTCGAGATATTCTGCATCATTTATTTAGTGGCCTAAAATTAGTCATTTGAACATACTGAGTCTTAAAATACTGGAACCAGCCTAAACAATACCCACCATGTCTAAGTTTTCAGCTGTAGGATGGTTGCTAAGCCTTCCAAACTTCCAAAATACCAAGGGCCCTGAGGCGGTTGGTCATGGTTTCCACTTCATTTCTATTCAGCACACAAAGTGGCACATGCCACGTATGCCCACTGAATTTGATGGCTCTGTGCAGCACGTAAAATATACATAAACAGTCCCCTCCAAAACTATTGGAACGGTAAGGCAAATTCATTTGTTTTTGTTGTTCACTGTATGAGACAAGAGTTCAGAAATTCAGCTTTTATTTCCTGGTATTCTCATCTAGATGTGTTTAAAAAACTCAGGACATATCACATTTTGTATTAGACCACAGCATTCTTAGGTGAGCAAAAGTAAAGGAACAAATAATCTTAAAGTAAATAACATTTAATATTTTGTGGCATAACCTTTGCTTGCAATAACTGCCTCAAGCCTGCGACCCATCGACATCACCAAACTGTTGCATTCTTCATTTGTGAAGCTATTCCAGCCTTTTACCGCAGCTTCTTTCAGTTCTTGTTTGTTTCGGGGTGTTTCTCCCTTCAGTCTCCTCTTAAGGAGGTGAAATGCAGCTCTATTGGGTTAAGGTCAGCTGATTGACTTGGCCAGTCTAAAATCTTTTTTTCCCCTGATGAAGTCCTTTGTTTTGTTGGCAGTGTGCTTTGGCTCATTGTCCTGCTGCATGATAAACTTCCTCCCCATTAGTTTCAATGCATTTCTCTGTAAATTGGCAAACAAAATGTTTCTGTCCACTTCTGAATTCATTCTGCTGCGACCATCATCAGTTACATCATCAATAAATATTAATGAGCCTGATCCAGGAGCAGCCATGCACGCCCAAGCCATGACATCACCTCCACCATGCTTCACAGATGAGCTTGTACGCTTCGGATCATAAGCAGTTCCTTTCTTTCTCCACACTTTGGCCTTTCCGTCACTTTGCTAGAGATTCATCTTGGTCTCATCAGTCCATCAGATTGTGTTGCAGAACTTTTGTGGCTCATCTCTGTACTTCTTTGCAAATTTCATTTATCCTCTTTAACAGGAAATGCAGTCTTTATAGGTTTGATGAAAACTTAGACTAGTCATGCAGAGCGATTTAATGTTTGGACAATCAGCCTAAAAGGCAACACATGTTCCAGTAGTTTTGTTCACTTGAAAAATGGGTGGGTTCAAACACAGGGTGATACTGTATGTCCTGAGTTGTTTAGCACATCTAGATGTGAATACCACGAAATGAAAGCTGAAATTCTGACCTTTTGTCTCATACAGTGAACAACAAAAACAAATGAATTTGCCTTACCATTCCAATACTTTTGGGGGGGACCGTATGTGTCTGTATGGATCTAGAAAATTGGGAGCCCTACGCCAGACTTTCTTTAGGGGCTCTCCTTACTAGGGGTGGTTAGGAAAAATCAATCGTACAGCACCTTTTTTGGCTGTTATGTAACGTTAGCTAAATTAGTAACAAATGGTAATTAGCTCAGTTTACTAACTTCCCAGTTGCCAAGGTTTGGGAACATCAGGTACAAGCTCAGACTAAACTGGTGTACAGCTCTGTCCGGTACACGCACTGTACATCCTGATAATTAACTTTAGATTTCAGTTTTCTGAGGAGTCTGACAGTCTGGTCGTTAAAGAATGAAGGTGGTGACCATGGCACTGAGGTAAATTAGGGATGCAAATCATTTTAAGCTAAGTTTCTTTTGGATTTTAATGCGCAAATTAAATGCTTAATAACTAGGCAGAGATCCTGTATAGAAAAAAATTATGCATCGATAATCGTTTTATAATCTCATCACAGCCCTCTGAATCGTAATCAAATCGCGGGGTTCCCAGAGTTTCCCACCCCTACCCCTTACTTTGACTTATCACTTTGAAATTGTACTGCCGCCATGTGGCTAGAACATTCCTGCCGTCTATAAAGTGTTTGTTGTAAACATGCCTTCGTTCCATACATAATTAAGAATAATTCCCTCAAACCTTTCAGGAAAGAATTAGATAATTCTTTCACTAATAATCTGAATGGTGAGAAACAGCTTGTATTTGGTATTATTGTTTGGATTGAATTTTTTGTTGTTTGTTTGTTTTTAACCCTCGTATGTCCCTGTCTTGTGCAGTTGCGGCTGGTGGTGGTGCTGTTCCAGGGCGTCCTCCACCTCAGCGTGGACTTCATTAACTCCTTCCCGTTGTTCGCCATGGGCCTCCGCATCTTTCGGTCCTACAGACTGGCAGGTAACGTCGCCTTTATCAGCTCCCCACCTGATTTGTGAAATACTGCTGCAAAAAAGTTGGTTGAAAGATGTTGATGTTAATTAAAGTTCAACAACTTGCAAAACAGATTCAGTGTATCTGTTGGTCATTTAAATGTCTTGAACAGTCTTGAAATCCAGCCATCGTCAACCGCTTATCCTGCGTACAGGGTCGCGGAAACAGTCTTGAAATAAAAGTGCTAATTTTATGGATGAACAGATGAATGACATGATTCAAAATCCTCTCATTGACGTGTGTTCTCGTGTTCTTTAAAGAGGGTGTGAAGTTCAGGGTGCTGTGTGAGGAGCCTGGGACGGCCCTTCACCTGCTGATGGAGGTGAGAAGTCACATTTTGTTTCTGTTTATTGATCTTAAATGTAGAATTTGAAGTTTGTCTGGCGAAGTCGGTCTTCTTTCCTCCAGCTGAGGGATATTTCCAAAACCAAGCACTTCCACTCAGCTCATAATCTGAAGAGAATTATTCTGTTTTTTAATCCTGTGACCACTGTATCCTCCTAGAAGTTGGTAGTAGACTCTCTGGGGTGCAAGAAAAAAAGAAAAAAAAAAGGCCCCTCCTCCATGATCAGGTTTAGGTTTCATTTTGTCTCAGGACAGGAAGTAAAGCGTAATACTTACGTTTATGTAATTTTGACATACGTAGTGTAGGCTTTGTGCATTTGAATCCAGTCAAAAAGGGAAGTATACAGAGGACATAGTTTAACATCTGGGCGTACAAGATGATTTTGTGAAATCTCAACTAGTTTTGGAGCCAATCAGGGTCCCGCATGCAATTTACACAAGATATGGAAACTTGAGATATGACTTCTCAGTATAGTAGGAGACATCCAGTGAAACTTTTTCAAGGACATTTTCAAATTATTAGACAAAGCACAGAATTTTTATGTCTTAAAATACATCTGGTCAGTTAAAGGATTTGGTTTGAAAGTCTTAAAGTCACACTGCCCAGTTTTCTGGGATTATTACGCTAATATGCCGGCTCGCTGTATGAAAGGTACCGAGCCGGAAAGGGGGGTCAGATTTGATCCACCTCTGAGCGGGAATGTTGGTAGTAACAGAGGCGGAACGATGTCTGTGTGAAAAGCCACAGCCGCCATACCGGAACAAGAGTGACGTTTCAACACTGTTGTGCCACAAGTTGCTGTCTTTTTTTCAGCTATCTAACTCTGAAAGGTTTTGTTAGGTCCCCAGCCTACTAGAAGTGTCTCAGCATTGACTTGTTAATTAATTTGTCATTTTCTATGCTTCTGCTACCTTCTTCACACCTTTCAATGAGTCTGTTTCGTTCCATCAACTTCAGGTTGCATTTCAGAATCAGAGCATTTTGCCTGCCCAATTTTTCTGACATGTTTAGATTTTATTGATTTGGGCATCAGTGTTTGTTTTAGTGCTTCTTCTATGATAAAGTAGGCTATGTAGTTAAATGCTTTCGTTTTTTGTCTGTTTTAACAGTGTTTATTGTTGTTTTACGATCGGGAGTCTGCACAGGGTGTTTTATTTAGAAAATTGACTGGAAGAGCTCAGGCAGCTGCGGCGTAGGTGGACTCAGTGGAGGTAACCCGGAAAGCCAGAACGCTATTTGATGCGTTTATTGCAGGATCTCTGTGTGAAAGAGGCTGTGTGAGAAAAACAAAAGAGTTACTGAGAATGGAGGAGTAGATTTCTTTCCTCCATGTCTGTTCTGAGGCTCGGTATAATGAAGTACTCCTCCACTGCAGTTCTGGCAGTTTTACCACACGTAATAAATTATGTAAGCATTTATTATTTTTGTCTCTTTTTGTTGTTATTTGTTCACATTATCAGGTTGTTATGTGTTTTTTTTCCCTCAGATTAACCCTCTTAAGTGCAGTGCTGTGGTTCAGACCTACCGTACCCCGACTTACAGCTGCTACCCCAAAGACTCGTGGGCAGCCCTGGTCAAGAAGCTGTTTGTCGGGGAGCTGATTTACCCCTGGAGACACAAAACCACCAAGACTGACTGAGAGCGACATCAGCCAGAAATGTGAGAGGGAAAGAAAAAGATGGGAAGGGACTAAATAGGTAAAGAGGGGAAATGGGAGGGAAACAAGGGTGAGTTTGGTACGAAGCCCTTTGAGTCACGCTGCTTTCATGTTGGATAAATGAAGAACGTCGCAGAAAATACGTTGTAACAAAACTGAAGCTGCCAAGTCAGTTGTTTTCTGATGAACAACAAAAGTAAGAACGCGTCTTGGAGCAACAACAAACATGGCATTGTCGGCCACAAAACTAAGAACCAGCTGCTATAGGAACTGTGATCATAACATTACTTTCAGTACATAATGAAAATCCTTTATTTTAATAACTTTTTATCAAGGTGAATATCCTTCCCTTGTGCTGACAACAGGTGTCTTTCTTTTTGTTGTTGAGGTCAAAAATTTATTCAAATAAGAGAACTTGGACTCCATCTTTACACACAAGCAGCTGAAAGGTGAGGTGAACAGTAATGTACTTAATCCCGCTGTGTTGCCCGTACAGAAACAACGCTAAAGGACCAAAACCATGCTTAATGTGGAATTTGAGATTTGAAAATGACACCAACAGCCTCCTGACCTTGTTTTTCCCTATAAATCAATGAAATCTTCACTGTTTTGTATGACTAGCAAACATACACGTGTTAGTTCATGTACTGTAGTTCAGACACTGGAAATATCAGCTTCGTTTCATCAGCCGTGAAACACAACAACAAACGTGTGGATTGTATGTTGTTGTTGTGTATTATGCTGCTGCTCCACTGGCTCATGGGACTCTTAAACAGCACATCCCAATTCCCACTGTCCTATAGATCATTCCTTATTCACCAACAGACACCACTTTGACCTGAGACACATTGGTGCTGTTTTAACTCATATATGCTGCATGAAAACAGCATATATCACTCCCCACATGGTCTATGTTGGTGGCAGTAATGACATGTACATAGTCAACATAATGCCAGCATCTTTTCATTCATGCTCCCCGTAAAATAAACTCTTCCTATTTTGGACACTCCATAAGCTTTCCCGTAACATTATGTTGACACCTTTATGCTCCCCGTATTTAGCGTGAAAATTAAATTTGACCTTGGAGACAGTAGTTTAAAGAACGATCTTAACTCAAGCTCCACTACATAGCCTTCTTTTTTAAATCAGGTGATTGTGTATTAACTGCACTGACCATGTAGATAGTTTTGTAGAATTTATATTATTTAAGTATTAGTAAGCGTCTACTTAAAATATTAACTGGACAAACTAAATGTTTTTATTTCTTAAGTTAATTAATTATTTCTTAATCATTTTTTTAAATTAAGAGTTTAAGGTAAAAATGTAATAATTTGTGGGGGGTTTTCCAGGTTACTCTGTTGCCATATTTTCTCCCTAAAGTAGATATATTTATCTCTTGAGAGTCAGTCAGAGGGAGATGAACAGTCATGTGTTACTGTTGTCGTGTAAAGCAAATCCTTACAAGTAGGGGTCAGTTTGTCAGCATGCCCTTTTTATTAATGTGCCTATTGATGTTAATTAAATGTTGTCCCAGAATTCCTTGCAACAATCAACCTGGACCAGTTTTCACCTTTCAGTGCTAAGCGATGCTAAACACATTGTGGCCAAACTCTGCTGGCAAAGATGAAACTTTTATAAACTTTAGGCAGCAAGAAAGATGATTTACCAAAATGTTTCATTAATGTGAATTATTGTTTTATTTGACCTAAATCTGTAGACTTTGTTCCTTAGCATCCTGAGCACTGATTTGTCATTTCTAATACTTAAGAATGAAAATTTACCAAATTATTTTGTTAATATCTTATTTTATCATCCCCTGTTAATCTGTTCTAAATGTTCCATTTAATAAAATTCAAACGTATTTAACATACTGATGCCTCTTCTTTTCAGAAGATCTGATCTTAATCTGTTCATAAACGCCTAACATGTTAGCATGATTTAATCTAATCTGTAATGTCAACAAGAGACACAACCCAGAGCTGCTCCGTCAATAATTAATTCCAAACAGAATGTGCTGTATGTGCTTAGATTTAATGGGATTTATTTTAATAGCGCTGAACAATAAACTTGGGTACAGCTGCAGCATGCACATATCCAGTCTTTACAGTAATCCTGTGATTGGTCAATATATATTCACAGTATTATATAATTCTAAACTGATCAGTAGATCATAAGAGTACTTTCAGGTTTCACACAAATAAAAAAAAGTTATTCCTGCTAAACTGTGTTTACAGTGGAGGCAGTTTTTACACATTTTTATTTATAACTGTAGCCAAATCTTGTCTAAAGATGACCAGATCCTAACAGTTATGTTGAATTTATAATGCTTTTTTTTTTTTTTTTCATTGGTTGTGTAACAGGAAATACAAGTACGGCTTGTCACGACTTTGTTTTTGTATTGGATTTTAATACTTTTAGGTGTATTCCTCCACTTGCACAATTTGTGTGCAGGTTATATGGTACAAATATGTCTATATTTTAAAAGGCTATATATTCTCATAATGGCCCAGAAACCAATTAAGGGGAAAGGGGACATTTCAGAATAAAAGCATGTAATATATAAAAGCCAGTATAAGCCATAATTTGCACAGCCTGTGCTGTATCATGTTTAGGCAATTTTTACAAAAAGAGGTACATTCAAGGTGCAGTGCACTCATGTTTACTGAAAATGTTGTGTATAGATTTAGTTCAGAATCAGGATTTTTTAGTTCTGACTCAACAACTTTAAGCGGCTTAAAAGTAGATCTGCTACTGATATTAACACTGTATTGAAATAACTGTAACTCTGAATACCTCTAATAGATTAATTCAATAAAATCAATGCTTATTTTCAAGAGCATGTGGAGTCACGAGCTCCAAAGGGATTAAACTATTTTGTAGAAATAATATGCCAAACCCGCTACTACTGTAAATGTGCTTTACTCATCTTCATCTTTAATGGTCTCATTCAAGCTGTTTCTGCCAATACAAGTCAGTATGCGTCACTGATTATGCGTGTAGGTGTTCATCCTCAGGAGGTTGTTCTGGCAAAATCTAAAGAGAGGTGAGTCATGATGTTACATAAACAGATTTGACACAGATAGCATCAAACATACACTCAACCCACTGCATTATATCACATTTCATAATGTTAGTCATGTTCCCTTGCAGTCAAATTACAATGAGAAATGGCTAATAAATGTTTTTTTTCTCACTCCACTTTAAAGCTGCTTTATTACAGGGCTTTATAGAAGAAAATCTCACTGAATATAACATTATTGGGTATTTTAGGCTGTACAACATATCAGTACACCATGATACACAAATCTGGAGTAATGTCACATTGTTTTGTTTTTTCTTTACACAGTGCTATTATTCTTTCATAACTTGCATCTGTTTATTCCGTATTTATATATTTTAGCATTTATTTATGTCAGCTGTATGTTCATGTCTTGCACCTAATCCTACTCCTACATGTTAAATGCTAGTTGGCAATAAAGCTCCTTCTGGTTTTGATTCCGATAACATTTCAGGATATACTGTTTGGTGAGTCACATGGAAGGGCTCATATAATTTATAATTTTCTTTTACATTACTTTGAGATTAAACTAATATTACATTATTTTATTGACTTGAAGAAAGCAAACTAAATTTTTTATAAATCACCCCAAATTGGATGTATAAAACCTTTTGAAATCCACCGGGTCACCCGCTTTAGCTGTTAGGCTACTAAGCTGCTTAGATCGTGCATACCAATGTTTATACTTTTGTCAATATGGACATAGTTTACATCATAAGATCGGTTAGATTCTCCACAATTCAACTGATTAGTTCATTTTACGGAAACATTGAGCACCAAAGTATTAATTATTCACATTTACCAGCTTGGTAAAGGAATGACACTAAAGGTCTGTCCCATATACAGGTGCTGGTCATATAATTAGAATATCATCAAAAAGTTGATTTATTTCAGTAATTCCATTCAAAAAGTGAAACTTGGATATTATATTCATTCATTACACACAGACTGATATATTTCAAATGTTTATTTCATTTAATTGTGATGATTAAAACTGACAACTAATGAAAATCCCAAATTCAGTATCTCTGAAAATTAGAATATTACTTAAGACCAATACAAAAAAAAGGATTTTTAGAAATGTTGGCCAACTGAAAAGTATGAACATGAAAAGTATGAGCATGTAGAGCACTCAATACTTAGTTGGGGCTCCTTCTGTCTGAATTACTGCAGCAATGCGGCGTGGCATGGAGTCCTTCAGTCTGTGGCACAGCTCAGGTGTTATGAGAGCCCAGGTTGCTCTGATATTGGCGTTCAGCTCTTCTGCATTGTTGGGTCTGGCGTATCGCATCTTCCTCTTCACCCCCATAGATTTTCTATAGGGTTAAAGTCAGGTGAGTTTGCTGGCCAATTAAGAACAGGGACACCATGGTCCTTAAACCAGGTACTGGTAGCTTTGGCACTGTGTGCAGGTGCCAAGTCCCGTTGGAAAATGAAATCTGCATCTCCATAAAACTTCCTGGTAGACGGCTGCGTTGACCTTGGACCTCAGAAAACACAGTGGACCAACACCAGCAGATGACATGGCACCCCAAACCATCACTGACTGTGGAAACTTTACACTGGACTTCAAGCAACGTGGATTCTGTGCCTCTCCTCTCTTCCTCCAGACTCTGGGACCTTGATTTCCAAAGGAAATGCAAAATTTACTTTCATCAGAGAACATAACTTTGGACCACTCAGCAGCAGTCCAGTCCTTTTTGTCTTTAGCCCAGGCGAGAAGCTTCTGACGCTGTGTCGTGTTCAAGAGTGGCTTTACACAAGGAATGCGACAGCTGAAACCCGTGTCTTGCATACGTCTGTGCGTGGTGGTTCTTGAAGCACTGACTCCAGCTGCATACTGATTTTGGGGTTTTCATTAGTTGTCAGTTATAATCATCAAAATTAAAAGGAATGAACACTTGAAATATATCAGTCTGTGTGGAATGAATCATATACATTATACAAGTTTCACTTTTTGAATGGAATTACTGAAATAAATCAACTTTTTGATGATATTCTAATTATATGACCAGCACCTGTATAGGCAGGGCGAGTTCAGTGATTTAAGCAAATAAAAGCCCGGGCTATTAATTGATGTTTTAGGGTAATTATATATCCCAAATTTCACTTTGAGGAAACACTGACATTTCAGGGCTTTAATTTAATCCTATCATATGATGTTATGCCATTGTCCTGTGCCTCTGCACTGTATGAACTGAATCATCTTTGTTGTCCACATTCGCTTCACCATCTGCGTGTTGTTGACTGCAAACTTTGATGGACGTTTGTCTTTAGCCAACGTACATGCCGCTGCGTATTTCACCGTTAAAGGCAGCGTCCAATCATGGGGCGAGGTGGGCGGGGCTTGAAGCGAGAGGGCGGGAACAGAGGGGGGGATTGCAGCCGCTCTGGCAGCGGCGTATTCAGTGTTGTTGTGCGGCGCTGAGAGAAACCACAGACGGGATTATGATTGACTATAATGGAGAAACATGGGAAGAACACGGACTGAGATCACTGAGTACACGTACGGAGATTTGGACTGGACGTAAAGACGCCGCAGCCTTTTAATCACAGTGTTTTCTAGAGAGTTACAGGAATCTTTGTCATCCCGGACTGAAGAAAGACAAGGGGGCCCGAAATCACACGGACGTTGAAGTTGCGCTAGCTGTAAATACGAAAAGCCTTTTTTTTTCTCCAGTGGGAATCGACTTTTAAAGGGTAAAACAGGGTTATTTGTGGATATGTGTAGCGTGGCATAACGTGAAACTGTTGACAGTGTCTTTAAACAACTATCTCGTCTGAGTGCTTTTGCACTTTAACGTTCGCACCAGTGTTAACAGCTAAGCTAGCTGGCTAGCTCTCTGTTAGGGCTAGCTTGTTGTTCCCCCAGCAAGCTTCTCTTAATTGTGAACAAAAGACTAGAGTTACACCCTCCAACTTTGCAGTGCCTCTAGAAAATATATCCCAGCACATAAATTCGCTGATAAAGCTTATTATAATCGCCATTCCAGACAATAAGCATGTTTTTCTTCCCTAACTGTTAAATAGATTTTTTGCAATCCTTTAAGAGTCATCCCGTCCAGATCAAGCTTTAGTTACCCTTTGGATCTCTGTGCTCTTACTCTTTAATAGATGTTAATCTGTCACTACGATAACAGGTTTTTAGGGTAAAAAAGGAACTCTAGTCTCAGTTTTTTTGGTTACACTTATTTATAACTTGGCAGTCATCAGTTTGAAGAACAGTGCCAGTTGTTTACATTGGGTGAAGATTTGTTTTCCCCCCACGGAGGAAAGGAACTCTGACCAACTATTATTATTATCTTTTCACTTTGGCAATAAGGGTGTTTTGCTTTTCAAAATCTCTTTCAAAATTTTTGGCATCCACTTTGTAGGACATTCATGTGAGACTGTGTTTTGTTGGGCCTATTTTAGTCTGAAAACTACCTGTTTGCACACACTTTTGGAAGACCGTTAAAGTTACCCTGCAAAACAAGGACTTTGTGCTGGTGCACCGCCATTCAGCAAGTTGATGGGATAACAAACATTGCCTTTGTTTTTGTCAAGTGAGTAGAATAACACACAGAGGGGGGGGGGGGGGGGGGGGGGGGTTGGTTGGTTTACCCATCCTTGTGTTGACTGGGGAAGTTTAGTCACTCATCTTTACCATTTGCTGCCCCTGGACTCAGATGGGAGAGACGATGGGCAGCCAGGGCAGCCCAGTGAAAAGCTACGACTACTTGCTCAAGTTCCTCCTGGTCGGAGACAGCGATGTGGGCAAAGGAGAGATCCTGGACAGCCTGCAGGATGGATCAGCCGAGTCCCCATACGCTTACAGTAGTGGTGAGTCACTCTAATCTCAGCTGACTGGGACCTGTTGGCTCAGTTTTGCCCTCTTAGATGATGAGCTCCTTGTGTTGTGTCATACTTGTTTATCACAAAAGCCCTGAACATACTAGCTGTGCATTTTGCTGTGTGGACTGTGGAGAACACACAATGAGCTCTCTGACGCTTATAACACAGAGGATTCGCATGGAAGTAAGTCAGACAGTCATGACTGTACGTGCATTGTTGTTCAGTTAGTGGATAATTTCCTCGTAGTCTAATAACAAAACAATAGGTTTTAGACCTAAACATTAAACACTGAATATTTTCCAGTCAACGTCCTCCCCAGTTAACAGCTTCAGTGGTGTCCCAAAAAAATAAAGGAAGCTGCTAAACCAACTACAGCAAAATGCTTTGGTATTTGTATATACATGTATTTAAGCAAAAATAAATCCTCTCTAGGTCTGATTTAAACATTATTGGAGCTGATTGGATTAGGTTATCATTTGTATTATGCCATTGTATTGGTTTGTGTACCTAGTCTACCTTTAGCTCCATCCGCCATGCTGTGGAGGGATAGGCTGATGGAGCTGTGCCCTATCAGATGATCTCTCCCTGGGTGTAGGAGCTCAGATCACCTGGCTCTCTCAGTGCTTGTGCTCTGGGGCTGACAGCCACTATCTGATCACTGCCTGCTGCTGCTGTATAGTCAGCTGGTGGTCTGTAGCTGCTGTACATGCATACTCACACACCCATCAAAGTGAAGCCCTAGAAGAAGAGCTGGTAAAACACAGCTGAGTAAAAATGAAAGAATAAAGGACCATACCCGTGTTTTTTTAGCCCATTTAATACAAATAAAACACATTACTGTTAACCATTTCCTAAGTGCTAAGTAGGAATTACCATGGTGTTTATAGATTTTTAGAAAAAAATAGTGCCTTTTATTGTCATTTTACATATATACAGCGAAATTAGGAGTGCTAATTTATACTATACTATTTTCCCGTGTTTTGTCAAATAATGCATTTCCCCAAAGTAAAGGAACAAATAATAAATGTAAAAATAAAAAAACCTTGGGCGTGGGAGTAATCCATTTGGGCAGGTTGCTCTAATTAATTCTACATATGGAAAATACTTACTTACTTAACATACATCCTGTTATTGTTGTTTTTTTTTTGTAGTGGAAAGCACTCTGCACTGAAAGCTGCATTAGAGCACGCATAATAAAAACACACTGTTTTTTACTGTGATGGGTTACCTCCACACAGGCAGCTTTTTAAATGTCTGCTAATTCATTTTGCATGGAAAGCAGGAACAAAGTCACATTTAAAGCACTAAAATGCTGCAGAATGCTTTGGAAAATATTCAGCAGTCATTTAAATACTTTTGTAAATTGCAAAAACTCAGGCATGTTCATTAAAGAGCACAGTGGTTACTCCTTACTCTAATATGTAGTGAATGAATCCTGTGATGGAGTCAATCAGATTATGCTAATATAGCTTCTTTGAGTTTTGGAATAGTAATGAGGTGCACATCAGGGCAGAAAGGAAACGTGAACACATCCATCATATGTGTGCAGCCTAATTAGACTCTCTCCTCCACTTTAAACCACTGATCTAAGAATATATGGTGCTCAGTTATTTATTTCTTAAAAGACAAATCCTGCATGTGCACTGCGTTTTTTGTCAAAGATAATAACAGTCCTCACTCGAGATGCTGTTGTAGGTTAGGGGCTGACCGATATGCTTCGTTTATTGTATGTTAGACAAATTTTCCCGTTATCAAAAAGTTGCAGCTCCTCAGATTTGGATGTTGCACTTGGCCATAATTCAATTTCAAGAATATTTTGATTAACAGTTTAGCCCCATAGATGAATCCCTAAATATCAGATGAAGACTTCCTTTTCCTCCCCTTAGGTTGAAAGCAGCTGTTCATGAAAAATACATGAGTCAGCTTTTCTAATTCTGCCAAAGTGTGATGCTGCTTGTTGGCATTTGGCAGCAGTGTGAAGACCTTCCCAGGTCATGTGTTTTCAGACACCCAAAGTGTTTCATTTCAGCGGGTGATGGTGATTTAGAGAAGGAGCTTATTATTACAAATAAGCAATATGTCCACATTGTGGTTAAAGTATTACCCTATTCTGATTGTTTGTGGCTCTAATTGCAATTACTGTATGTACAGTAGGCTTTAGACAGTTAAATGTTTTCAGATATCCATTTTGGAGGCAAAAAGATCATTCAATCAGTCAAGATTAATGGTTTAAATCGTTTCTTAAGAAAAAAGACCAACTATTCACTGCTTGCAACTCAAGAATGGGAGGATTTGCTGCTTTTAAAACATTGTTAACTAAAAATCGTTGTTGGTTGTACAAAACAAGGGATTTTTCAAAATATTGTGATATTTTTATAAACCATATAATAAATCTGAAGAATCTACAGATTATAGCGCCACTTTACTGCCCAGTCCTAGATGAAACTTGGAAAGTAAACAGCATTTTAAAATGCATCTGCATTAGAGTGGTTGTGACCTTGAGGTTTCTGTACACCGAGCCCACGGAGAACCTGTCGTTCTTCTAAAGCCCAAAACGTGGGCCTGGCCATGCTCTAAAGAGTCTCTAAAAGAGGAAGATGTCCTAATTGATGTGAGGAAGATCAAATAGCCTTCAAACGGCTTCATTAAATATGGAGGGCAGAGTGGATCTCAGCTGAACACACTACAGATGGGATGTTTTGCTATTGATTTTCATCCCTGTGGCGGTGAGAGGTTAGCGTGGAGGGAAGGGGGATGCTCGAGAGGAACCTAAATATTTTAGGAGGAGAAAATCAGGACAAAAGAGCAGATTTTAATTGGATGATGTTGTCCTCAGGCTATGATTGGTTCCCTTTCTGATTTGGGGCAGCCAGCTGGGTAGACCCGTCTGTCGCATTTCCTCCTTGGTGATCAGTGATTGGGTGCTTTATTGAACAGACTCAGAATAGTGACTAGGCATAATGAAAAACATGTCATACATTGTCCCTTGTATTCGACTCAATGCAACTTGGAAAGATTTTTCAGTGTAGCATGTAGTTTTGGGGCGCTGACGGCTGAGAAAACAACTAGTTTAGTAGTCAGTTAATCACTTTAGTAATTTGTTAAAGCAAATATGTCAAACATTAGCTGGTTCCAGCTTCTGAAAAATTAAGATTTGCTGCGTTTCTTTGTCATGTAAGATTGTAAATTGAACATTTTTGGATTTTCAACTTAGCTTTAGAAAAAATAATAAATTTGAAGATGTCGCCTTAATTTTTCCTTGTTTAATAGAAAATGAATTGGCAACTGTATGGACAATCGTATATAACAGTAGTAATCTGTAAACACCAGGTTCCACGTTCTCAAATGTTAAAATTTGCTGCTTTTCGTCATTGTTTAGGATAGTAATCGGAATATCTTTGAGTTTTGGACTTAACAAAATGTCACCTTGGGTCCTGGTAAAATTGTAAAGAGCATTTTTCACAACTTAAATGGACAAAATAATGAATCATTTAATTACAAAGAGCACAAATGTTTTCTCCGACTAACAGTCCAAAACCCAAATGATTCATTTTAAAATCAAAGGAGGCTGGAAGAAGTTAATTCTGATCGATTAATCGACTAATCATTCCAGCTATGATTGTAGCTCGCATAATATAGCATATTTTCTAGACTTAACATTACAAAACTGTCGATGAAATTAGCACAAGAAAAAGTCTTTTGTTAGATCCAAGGAATTAAATATCAAGGTACTTCTTCTCACACAATAAGTCTAGAGATATAAAGGGATAGCTGTCTCAGTAATGACGGCTGGCTGACAAATCTCTATTGTCTCGCACTACGTATCATTATAAGAAGAACCAGCCCTTCTTCATTTTCACTGATGTTTAAAATAATTCATTCATTCCGACTAAATTCCTTTGTTTTATCACACCTTTGTCCTCCTTTTGTCGTTGTTGTTTTGAATTTCATAGTCAGTTGATGCTAGCCATCAGATAACACCAGCCGTGGAGGGGTGCAGCCAATTAAAATGCAAAAGCAGCTTGAAGGGAGCTGCGAGAATCTTTTTTTCATTCAGCACATTAACAATGGAATATTCCCCAGAGGGTCATGCAGGCACGGCGGCCCATTGTTTGTTTAACGACTGGCTGTTTTGACAGTGGCATAACCATAGACCGTTATCGCTGGATGCAGGCCAGTTCAGAGATAGATAACCCCCCCCCTACTGCCTGCCTGAAGGAGAGAGAAGGGTTTACAGTGTTGGTAGGTAACAAAAAAAGCTGAACCCAGTCTAATCCTCTTCAAAGATCCACACCGACTGTTATTTCAACAGAGCTTAGCTGTAAATGCAGTCTCGCTGCTGTTAAATCAGATTTTCTGCACTTTGCTTTCTGATTTCCCTATTTCATTTCTTCCTTCACAGCCTCTACATGTTGTTTACACCTGCGGACGTAATGTATTTCACACAGGACGCCTCTGCTTCCCACAGGATTTTTTGAGACTACGGTGTGTGTAGTGTGACCGATAAGAACACAAATAATACACGACTTTCAGCTTCAACACCATAACATGTAAAAATCAAAACTCAACGTTAATATTAATTATTTTAGTTCATGAAGTCACCTGTCTGTCATTAGCAAAAAACACAATGACTGTGAGGATGTAACTCATGTAAATCATGATTTGTTACACAATTTATTTAATATACTTAATTTAATCACAGTGTCACATCACACCAGTGTCTGCAGCTACACTTCCCCTGTCCTTGCGAATGTAACTTCCACTGTCTTCATTCTACACTAGAAATAGGGCTAATCAATAAAACAATAACTAATCATCGTGATATATATTTCTTTCTTATGACATAACAAATGTCCAACAAATGTTTTACTTTAATTTGTTTGACTTGCGAATGAAGTAGCACTTAATTTTTCTATCAAGATTATTTTGTTGAGGAAAAGGGACTGAAAAAAAGATTAATTTTACTTGTGCATATTTGTTGAAAATATTATTATCAAAATAGTTTTGCATGTTCTGCCTCTTCTGTTTATTCTGACCATAAAGAAGAAGAAGTTTAAAACCACACTTCGCTTACAGCGACGACGCAAAACACAACGTTAGAGGTCTTGTCAGAGGTTTCAAAATATTTTCGGTTCATTCTGAAACTATGGTGGGACAAATTAGACTGTCGGGCTGCCAAAGTCTCGCCAATTAATGTGAAACACTGAACTTCATGGTTACAACATACATTTACATTAGTCTTTACTGTTCTGGGATTTAGGCGTGTTGCTATATGATACAGCTACACAGTTTATAGTAAGGCTGTACTTTGGAAGATGGGGCAGTGGATAAGATCCATGCCTTTGGTGTGAGAGACCCAGGTTCAATTCCCTCTGTAACCCATCCACCAATGTGTCCCTGAGTAAGACACTTAAACCCCTAGTTGCTCCAGAGGCGAGCAACCTCTGATATGTATAGCAATTGTAAGTCGCTTTGGATAAAAGCTTCTGCTAAATTAATAAATGTTAATGGAAGAGCGGATTGCTTACTTAGTGTTTAACAATATACGATATATACTAGGAGGCAATATACAAAGATCATTCATATTGATGTAGCAGCCATACTCGTCTGGTCAGTGCTTCCGTGAACAGTTTCTCAATTGATTTTCTGGAAAATGTACAAATAATTAGGTAATTTGAGTACATATACTGCGAGAGTGGCCCACTCTTAGGCTTATTACTGCAGTGTTTTGTGCAGTGTCAACAAAAAGATGAACATTATAAGCTTCACAGATTTGAGCACGTTCGAAGAAGAAAATAAATTCTGCCGACTCCCAGAATAGAAGCAGCAGTATCCAGCTAAGACATCAGAGAAGCTATTGATCATCTGGGATATCTGAGAAATGGGAGGAGAGGAAGCACTTGGTACAAAGCCCTGCACTCACTCCAATTCAATTAGGCTAGCCTGAGCTCAGCACTTTAGCTCAGCAGCAGCTTTATGTTGCCTGGAAAATTGGAAGATATTGCTAATGTCGTTAGCCGGCAGCTGCTACCTGCCAGAGGCGGATTCAGTCGTGTGAGACTCTGGGAACTGGGAAGGCTCGCTCGCTCAGACATTAATGTTGTGTTAATGTGTTTTTTATTCTTACTGTTTAATGTTAAAGCTGACAGTTTACAGCTAAAAGAGCCATGCATTGAAACATACATCCATTTTGTGAATGTGCGAGGAAAGTTATGAGGTAGAATTAATATGCTGCTGAATGATGGGTTTGTTTGCAGAAAATTAATCAATGTCACTTCTTAAAATCATATTAGGGAATTATCTAGTAAATGTACAATCATATTTTTTTCTCAGATCTGCTGCAAATGCAATGTACTGTTCTCTATTTCACAGCTCAGCATTATTAGAATAGCCTTTGGGTAAGGGCACTCGGCTTTTGTCTTTATTGCAAAATAATTGATCATTAAACCTTTAATATTTTGAAAGGTTAAACATTTTGAAAAGCCCCAAAAAAACAGTGTTATAGTCACTTATTTACCCTGTATGTGGCTGTCAGTTACAAGCACAGTGATTCCTAAATCTTTAAAGATGTCTCACAAATAGAGTTTAATGTTTCTTAAACTGGTCACTGGTTTTTAGAACAACACACACAGTAATAGTAGTTACAGTAATTCTTGTGATTAAAATAGGTGAACTTTTATGGATTAATATTGTGTATATAGTATTGTCACTAAACAATGGGGCGGCTGTGGCTCAGGAGGTAGAGCGTGTTGGCCATTAATCGGAAGGTCGGCGGTTCAATCCCTGGCTCTTGGGCAAGATACTGAACCCCGATTTGCCCCTGGCGGCTGTTCCGCCAGTGTATGAATGTGTGTGAATGTTAGTTTCTGTTTGAGCTCAGTGTATGAATGTGTATGACTGGTGAATGCAGCTGTAGTGTAAAAGCGCTTTGAGTGGTCGAAAAGACTAGAAAGGCGCTATACAAGTACGGAGCATTTACATTTACATTTTAAACTGTAAAGAGAAACCATGTATACTTAGAAACTGCTAGTAACATAGTTGCCTTTTCATGATACTCATACCCTTTGCCTTCCCAAAAAGGACAACAATGGAAATAAGCTGTTTGGCTTTATTGTGTTTTTATCCTTTTGATTTTTTTGTAGTTGGGCATCTTTTGCTAGAGGCGCCAATTTATATTTACAGTCAATAAAAATGTTCTATCAATTGTTTGTTTGACTGACAAATAGAGAACTACAGAAAATTATTGGACTTATTCTTAAAGCAGCCAGTAAACACAAAACGTTGGTCAGTTTATCTCTTGTCTTGGTGGAAAGTTAACTGAAATAGCATTTAGCTGGTGAGCGTGTCGGGGCAGGGTGGAGACGCATTTTGTAACAAGTTTTTTTTCACAATCGCATCTTATGGTGCAGTGTGGAAAACACAGATTATCCAGTGGTTCACCTGCTTGCCCGCAGGTGGTATAAGGCTTAGTGAAAACCGTAACCTGGCGAGCACACTCGGGTGAACATGTGGAGACATGGGCTAGCAGGGTGACAGGTGTAGCAGTCGGACAGGTTTGTCAGAAAAGAGTGAAGTAATGAGCCAGAGAGATTTGTTAGCAGGCTGTACACCGCTGCCTCCGTCCTGACAGTTAAACTGCAAGCATGGTTTTTGTAACGCACATTAGAATTAGTTTAGTTTTTTAATTTCAGCATGGTAGCGGTGTCACTCTCTCTTGGATGGATTGATATGACATTTGGCTCAGACATTCACATCCCCCTCGGGATGAATTACTGTAATAACTTAAGTGATCTTCAGACTTTTTATCTAGCGCATAAACAAGCAACATTTTTATTTGTCCAATACTTTCATGACCAAATACCTGCAGAACTAATGACATTCCTCCAAGCCCCCAGGAAGTGCTCCGTGTTTTGAAGCCAATTTTACTAGAGGCCAAACCAGACATGTACCCATAGACTTGCATTATTAAAATGAGCTAAATGGTGGGTACGTTTTTTTGATCAGAACTTGATTTTATTTGCTCTAATAACATTTGGAAAGTCTAGAAGAGCTACATGTAAATCATTTTACACTCATTCAAGTTAGCAGAGGGCTAAACCAGAAGTCAACGCAGTAGAACATAAAAACCCCAAAGCCAACTAGCCTTTTGGCGGTGTAATTGCAGAGCAATTCTTACACCAAGTATAAAACACAACAACGTGGCTACATCTAGACTCGAGGCAGAAGTATAAATTGGCCTTAAGACGGTGAACATGGTAAACATTATAAAATTACTCACATGAGGTTTGCATTTCGCTCAAAGCACCACAGTTATGACCAGATTCTCATATTTCAGCTTTAAAATAAAAAAAGAATAAATAAATAAAAAACATGTCCACAGTCTTATTTTGTATTTCTATAAAATTTTACTTAAATTTAAAATCTACATACATATATGGCCGTTAATAGCAATCAAGAAAATGTGAAAGGGTGATCTCCACAAACAAATTCAAACGATGGCCGTCATCATGACGGTGAGGTTGATTAACTCAAACCGTTAATCAGTTATTCTACACTGGAGCTCAGTGATGTCTGTGAAAAGCAGGAACGGGAGCAGACTCTGGTGCCTGATTGTTAACCTTGATGAAAACAAGTCAGCGAGTCAGAGCTGAAACATCTCCAATGAGATGTCTTTTGTGTTGTCACCCGTAAAAACGCAGCTGTCATATTTTTCCGAAGCTAACCAGAGTTTACACTTTGATTTAATTTCAGTGGCTCAAATAGATGATGATCTCGGTATTGAAATCTTGATCGATGCTGGCCTTCCTGATGCGTCCATTTGCTTAATGCTGCTCTCTGTCTGCCCTTTGTCTCTCTGTCCAGGTATCGACTATAAAACCACCACCATCCTTCTGGACGGGAGGAGAGTAAAGCTGGAGCTTTGGTAAGCATCACTACTGAACAACCAACCTGTTGTTGTCTGTACAATGGAGAGTGACTGCTGCTCTTTTTCTGGCATGAAATCCCTCAGTACAGTGGTGTTCTAGACCTTTACGGGTTTGTTCAGCCAAATTGTTAAAAAATATGTAGTGTTTTTTGCTTTTATCTGCCCTGGTGTTGAATATCTGGTGGTGTTGAGTATCTGTCTCTTGCGGTGCTCATTGCATTGACAAATGACGCATGAACAAAACAAACAACATGTTTATCCAGCAGCAGTTACTGGATAACCCACAGACATAATCCTCAACTGTTTTCATGAGTAATGTCTTCTGTAGAACGTAGCTCCGATGAAAAATGATCTGTGTCGAGTTATATGGGGTTTGGCTTCGGTGACCGCCTTCAACTCAAGGCTTAGGAGGTGCAAGATGACACTTGACAACTCAACTCCTTAAAATCTTTTCTCTATGAATTTATTTAAGTGTCCTCATCCAACAGTTGGGAATCTTAAATGTTAATTTTGTTGGAGTTTAATAGGTTGATGTAACCTGTAGCGTCTCTGAGATCTCCTGCACACTTTATGCAGACTCTAGTAATGCAACGAAAGCAACTCCATGAATTTTCACCTCACGTGAACTTCTCAGCTTAGGAATACCCTCTTGTGTGATATTTTTTATTTATTTTTTTTATCAATAACGCTATTGGTATTTAAAGAAATAATGTAGCTGGTTTTAAAAAACTTGGCTTTAAAAAAACAATCAATTTAAAACTCTTGACATTTGTCTTAACGGTCTTTAAACAGTAACTTGGAACATTTTTCAATGGAAACAAATTCACATTCACCTGCCTTGTGTTGGGGTGGAGGCAGGAATCACAGAGGCACATATATCAAAAAACTTTTTTTTACCACTAAAGGTAAGTCTTTTCACAAAGAACCGTGAAGAAGTCGGATTTTCGGTTTGTTTTATGTGTGTGAATTTGACAGCTTGTGTTAATTCGCCCCAAATAGCTGGTGTGTACCGACTGTTCAGACATTAACTGTTAGAGCTGACTTTGTGCGTCTGCGTTTGTGTGACGGCTCAGACAATGACTGGAACCCTCCAGTCTTTTCTCTCTGTACGTTCATGAAGTGGATTCAAGAGAACTCCAGGATAAGCACAAATATTTTACTCAAACTCACACCGCCGTGGCTTCACCTAACATCACATCGCAGTGGGCAAAAATTACGTGAAGTGTGCCCACGCGCATCTGACTTTATATAGTCTTCCTGCGTCAAAATTTCGCTTCCATCTGAACCACATCTTCTCTAAATTGAACCTAACCTTTAACGTCCTAACTGACACTGACCAGCAGGTGGGCCAGCCATTATAAAACTCCTGTTATGTCACCAAACATTGTTCAAACACACAAAACGTTATTAGAAAATCTTGTGGAGGTCGTAAAGTTCCCAAAGAAGAAGAATATGTCAGGCTGAAATGGGGAACTGTGTATAAAATGATGCCCAGTGCATCTTGAATATTTCTGTTTGATGGAATGGTGCATCCATAAAAACATGGGTCTGAATATTTCACTCGGTATAAACACCACAGAGCTTCAATGAAGAGTTGGAACAACTTGACACAGAATATATCTGTATCTGATACAGTCGGACCTTGAAAGCTACTTCAGGGAAAATGGGTTTCATTTACATAATGCACGTTACATTTTAAAAGAGGCAATAGAGCAAAACAAAACACTAAGTAAGAAGGTTATATAATGGATAAGACATTAGAAGGAATCCTGTCCTTACCCTGTGCGTACTAATACATGCCTCACTAATAATCAGTGGAGATGCAGCAGATGAGTGTAGTTGTCAAGACACACGGCAGTGCAAGGCGAGGCCTGTTTGGAAGTAGGCCAAGGAATTCAGCAACACAGGGGAGAAGCAACGCCTTGTCTTCCCTGCGGAGAGAGAAATTTAAAGGCAGCCGTATGATGCAGACACTTCTTTATTTCTGCAGCCGCTGTCTGTCACACTCTCCTCACTGTTGTTTTACTGTCTCGATGCTTTCTTTTATTATCAAACTCTTTACCTCATCCTCTGCTTCCCTCCCACTTCTATCTCTGTCGCCGTCTGTGTTTGTCTTGTGTCTCATGTCAGGCCCGTGTTTCGTCCTTGATGCTCATAACTACCACTTTTCTAGTTAGGTTTTACTTCCTGGCAGCTGACTATTAATCTTTCTTTCTTTCTTTCTTTTCTCTTTCTTCTTCAGGGACACATCAGGACAGGGGAGGTTCTGCACCATCTTTCGCTCATATTCCCGTGGGGCTCAGGTGAGGAACAAACAACCAAAATAGACAAGCGGTCAACCGATATGGCTTTTTCAATGGCCAATGTAGGGCTGCAGCTAACGATGATTTTAGTATTCAAAGCTTCTATAGATTATTTCATCGATGCGTCGTACTTTTGCTTGTGACAGAGTTGTTGTTTTCATTAGCTTGAAATAATCCCATCCCATACTTTGGACACTTTCTTCTTTGTCACTCGCTATTTTCTTTCTCTTCCTCCACTTTGCAAACACAGCGGCATCATAATCACGTCGTGTTCACAGCGTAAGCGCGATGTGTGCCAGTAATAAATGTCTGTGTGAAACAGTGTGATGTATAGTTATATTAATTAAACGAAGCGTCAATGCAAAGTATTTGCGTCGAGGCATTTTAGTAATCGATGAATTGATATTTAGAGAACTGTGCGGACGATGGCTGATATCAAAGCAAAGACATGTCATGTCTTAATCCATTATTCATGTTACAGTAACATGTTGTTGTAGATGGAAGCTCTATTAATGAATGAAATAGAAACATACATTGGGTTCTGCTGCCGATTTTCAGAGCGTGACTGGTGTTTAAGGGAGAGTGGGTTACGTCATTCGGCTGCATTATACTCTACAATACAACTATATATTTAACCCTAGCCAGTAATGGTGTTAGATTAGATCTGCTGTCATTTAAGGCCTTTTGAATGCAGGTATCAGCCGATTTAATCGATTTATCACTAAAATAGACTCATTTGGAAACTGCTGCATGAAGTAAACCTGCGTGACTTGATCTAAAGGTCCAGGTTTTGGCCTAAGGGGTTAAGGACAACATGACTCTGTGCTGGCTGCACAGATTCCACGTTTACACACCAGCTGTTCTGTGTGTGTCTGTTCTCAGGGGATCCTGCTGGTGTATGACATCACTAACCGGTGGTCATTTGATGGAATCGACAGGTGGATCAGAGAGATTGATGAGGTGAGTTTTAGCGATGGATGAATGCATGATTGGTTTGATGAGGTGTGATGGATGTTTGCAGGATTGTTATTTGGTCATATCCAGCTTAGAGCCCAAACAGGTATCATACTTGGGGAGGTAGGTGAAAACATTTAGACATGAAGTTTAGATTCTGGATCACAAATCTCAGGTTTAGGTAGTGCTCCAAAGCAGGATAACTTCAGAGGATCAGATTAAAACAGCCTTGCCTAATGACCAATCAGGTCACTGCGATGGGAAAAGTAATTAAGAGCAAAAGAGACCTTCTTATAGATCACTTTCTTCGACAATTAACCCCTCTCTAAGCCACGCCCTGAATATGGAGCTGGCCAATCACAGCGTAGTATAGGACTCTCTCTACCTGTGGTCCGACACGGTCATGGCTGCGCTCTATTGACTCTAATGCAAGCAATCCAAGATATGGTCAAACGCTGTTCCTGAGGCACTTGTAATAGTTACAGTTGCTACCCAGAGAGATTGAAAGAAGAAGTGCGATTTATTCTTAAAACGCTTGCTAACATACTGCTGAATGTAATGTTATGTAGCCCTACTGTTCTGCTTTTTAATGATTGCAAAAGCGAATAAGGACCTACCCAGCTGTACAGGAACAATGTTGATCCTTAATATCATTGTACCTCTTTCTCAGTAGTCAGTCATAATACGGTGCTTCAGTTTTACTCTGTGATCGGTAGGCTTTAGCTTCTGTCTTTATTTTTTTCACGTCAGTTTGACAACCTACAAATGCACAATGCAACTGCAAAGCTGTTTGCTTATTTCACTGTTTCCAAAAATTATGTAATATTTCTCCAGGGAGTGCAGTAATAGACAGTGGCAGCGCCGTGATAAAAGTCTGACGGTCCCCTTTGGACAGTTTGTCCAGGGGAGCGTGGCTTAGTGAAGGGTCAATTATGTCAAGAGATGGAAGAAAGGACTTTTTTTTTTTTTGTCCACTCTTGGTTTAAAACGATGCTTCTAACAGACAGAGATAATTTCCTGCACCAACCGCCATAATAATGGTGACTATAGCTGTTTTTCTTTCACTCCTGACAGGTTTCCTGGCAGTGTATAGATAGCTTTTACCCAAAGTTAACTTGGGTTGGGTATCAAGAACTATTATCAATTTTTTTTTAAAACGTGGATTCGAAAAGAGACGTGCATCTTCAGATCTACTTGTCGGTTTACTTTAACTTTTTTCATATTTCATTGCCTACCGATTGAACTGCAGTGAGCATTTTACATTCCATAAAAAAGTCACTTTTCTTCCACGTGAGAAGAGAGATTGTCGTTTCAATTCCTGGACCGTGGCGGACCGCAGCGAACTCTCCAAAGTTTGGCTTAGCATCACTAAAAAAGAGCAAAACAGCAAAACGCAACAGCTGCAGTAAGGAGGTTTGGTGCGAGGGAGGAAGCAGCTCCGACATGACGAAGCGTTTCCTTTCAACACAGCGTGAATCTGAAGGAACGCACCGTGTTCAAGGTGTCGCGCTCCCCCAGCTACAATGACGCCCCAGATATAGCTAACGCTAACAGTAGCAACATCTCAGGAACAAAACTGAAGGGAAACGAATGATGTCTACAAATGACTCAACACATATATTTCTTAGAGACGCCACTCTTGTGCAGAGACTCATTTCACTTTAGCCATGAAGGGGAAGATGAAGGTGACCGAGCGCTGACAAGATCTGTAGTGAAGGGTTTGGAATCATTGCCGAGATTTGATAAGAACCAGATTTGGAGAAATTAAAACGATACCCAACCCTAAAGTTAACTGAGCCAGTTAACTTCTCATTCAAGTAACTCTTTGTTTCTCTCTGGGAAAGGTTCACGAGAGGGCAGGACTGTTGGCAGTAAAACAATATCTTATCCAGAAATCAGCGTGCTCCTCAAGAATGAACCATGTTCAGGACTTCTTGTGCTCGTATTTTATTGCTGTAATAGTCCAGCTGGATCTTCTTATGATTCTGCTGCGATGGTGGAAGTGTGATGTTTTTTTCTTTTAGACTCCAGCAATTGGAACAGTGTTCCCGTTTGATAGGACAAAGGGTCAGTGCAACGAGTTAAGTGAATCACTTAAGACAACCTGGGTGTTTGGGCTACTCTCATCATGTCCTTCCTGCTGATTTAGGAACAAAGAGGATGTGTGTGTGTGTGTGTGTGTGTGATATTTTTGGCCTGTGGAATGTGTGTTTCAGTTTGGCCTTTCCTGCTCCACCCCCACAGATGCGGTGTGGTCGGACACTTTTAAGGACAGAACTAAAGTAGAGATGGAGGGATTTAAAAAAAATAAAAAAAATCTGTGGATGATGAAAGTTAAACGGCGTGTAGAGAAGAACGAAAACAGATGTAGTTTCTTTAGGTTTAATCACTGGTTATGTCTTATATGTGGAAAGGGACAAATCTTCACATCTGAAAATTGAACTGAAAATATTTGGGATTATTGTTTTATAAAATTGCTCTTTTAATGTGTGCTAAACATTACAGATTATATTACTGTTGAATATTTTTCAACGCATATATTTGTACTGTACATAGTTCTTACTTTCACACAGCGTCTTGGTTCATTTTATTTCACAACACTAGGGAAAATCCCCTTGCATGTACACATGAAGAACTCTTATGCCACGTTCAGACTGCAGGCCAAAGTGACACAAATCTGATTTTTTTATGACAGTGTGAACAGGCCAAGCCACGTTGAAAATGATCTTTTCCAGTTCGGTCCAAATCCGATACAGATCTTTTTAAATGCGACTTTGATGCTACCTGTCCGAGCGGACACAGTGGGGAGAGGGAGAGAGAGACGGAGGGAGTGTGTTTTGGGGCAGTTGCGTTGTACAGCGCCAGAAACCGTAAAGAAAAGAACAGAAAGTTGTGAACACTTGTCATAATTTGGGAGAAATGTGATCCGTGAGAGGACAATAAAAAAACATCAGTCTCCCGTCAGCTAGCAGGAGATGACCTCTGTTTACTTCTTTAGCCTGCAACAGCGGGCTGCGTGTGACGTCGTGTTGTTCTTCTGCGCATGCGGGTCACTTTCAGGCCGCGGACAGTTCACACTCAAGTCTGATCCGGGCCACATTTAAAAAAAAACAGTGTGAACTGTCAAACAAAAAAAACTGATCTGGGGGAAAAAAATGGCATTAAGGCCTGCAGTCTGAACGTAGCCTTAGAGAAGTGTACAGCTGATTTGTGTTGGCTCTGAAGAGAAAAAAGAGTTGACTGTGATTCATTGATATTTCTCACAGTGACAAAAAACATACCCACCCACATCAGCAAAAAGCTTTTATCGTCCCCACTGGGAAATTTATCTAGCAGCCAGAAACACAGAATAAAATAAACAATAAAATACATAAAACATCATCATTAAACTATGTCAAACATGACCACAAAAACTTAAACCTTCCACACGTGTAACAACACATCCGTATAGCAGCATTATCGGTCTAATAATTAATAGTTAAAACAACATAATCACCCAATTATTTTAAATAAAATACTTAGAGAAATGTCTGGACCTAACCCAACATTCATCCCGAGGGTAGGAGCTCAAACTCTCCTTACAGTTGACATGAGAGGCCTTTGAATTTGCGTTCTTGTGGAAAATGTGAGACAGATCGGGCAGTTCGACGCCAATGGTCTTACTTGCCAATGGCAAAATACAAACCGTCTGTAGAAACCCTCAGTATTTGCTTCTCCTGCTTTTTCCACCACTGTCACTGCTGCCGCTACAGCTGTTACTGTTTCGTCTGTGACTGCTGCTGGAACAAGACTGACCTCAGTGGACAGACTCTGAGAACGAAAATCCAACAGGGAGGAAGCTCTGAAGAGAGGCTGATGAGCGGTGACAGTCAGGAGGAGAGGCGCCGGCCTCTCGCTGCCATCATGTTTCATTCAGTTTGTCAGAACAGATGGAGATAAATTGGAGAGCCCTGAACCTAAGTGGCAGGACAAGATGCACGCTGCCTCCTTTTGAGAGCTTGTTGAATTAATAACAAGCCTGCGCTGGTCATGTTGAATGAATCAACTGCAGATACTTTATAGCTGAGATTTTTCTAATGTAAAAACAACCAAATATCTATATGTCCACCATATTTATTTCACAAGAGCAGTGATTGGTCCGCTTGCAGTGGTTTTGTTTTCTCCTACAAGTTTCATGGGGTGAAAGATTCTCACATTAACACACATCTAGCAAAGACGTCTCGGCCCTGCACGCTGCTCACCACAGTCACTGTGCTCTATGAATGAAACAACATGAACATGCTGACTGCAAGGCAATCACTCTACTGTAAAAAATAAATAAACTTCGACTACAAATCCAGCTTAATGAAATTTTAATCAGGTTCCACACTTTTCACACAATTTCAGTAACTGTTAAGATGTCTCGCTCTGGATCAAAATGTTGACCGTCCCTTAGCCTTAACTCGAGCATGCGACCAAAGTAAATATTTTATTGTTTTATATTTAACCTTTTATTTATGGACGGTAGGTTGGCTGAGCATATATGCTCTACAACTCTTCTACAGCTCAGTAGAACAGAAGAGAAAGACAGAGTGAAATTAATAATCAGAAAGCAAGCAAATACTAAGGTGAAAGCAAGCACAGACAGGCAGAGCGGTTATTGAGAATGTTCCTAAATTATTATATTACACAGAGGAAAAAGGTTTGTTGATATAAAACAGGTTTGAATGTCAAAACAAATATTAGATAATAGAAATGCAGCTATCAACAGGCATTTATTCTGTCATCCATTTGATTTTTCCTTCCCAGCATGCTCCAGGCGTACCTCGAATACTCGTCGGTAACCGCCTGCATCTGGCCTTCAAACGGCAAGTTCCCACCGAACAGGCGAGGGCGTACGCAGAGAAGAACGGCATGACCTTCTTCGAGGTGAGCCCTCTGTGCAACTTCAACGTCATCGAGTCCTTCACCGAGCTGTCGCGCATCGTCCTGATGAGGCACGGCATGGAGAAGTTCTGGAAGCCCAACAGAGGTGAGTGGACGGGTGGGGGAACAAGCGGGTACACCAAAGAAATTAACCAAAACAGTGGAATGAGCACAACACAGCAACTTGTCAAGCATCTGCTGTGATTACAGAGGCGTGCTGAGTGGCTTTTAGACAGAATTCAAGACACTCTGTACCAAGATAGTCGCCAGATGGAGGACACACTCCCTCGTTATGCTAATGAGTTCTCCCTCATTCCCGCCTTTATTTCGTCTGCCTCATTTGTAATTGCACAGGGAAGCAGGTGGAAGTGATGTCCTGCTAACCCTCAAGAGAATTAATTATGAACTGACATCTACATCCACACTACTACAAAATTTTGTTCCAACACCTAACAGAGAAGTTTGAAAACGCTGCTGACCCTGTTTTCATTTTAAAACTCCGGGGTAGCGTTATAGGGCGGATGAAAAACGATGACACAGACGCTCACAATTGTGTCTGTCTTTTCAATCAAAGCAAAGCAAAAACACAATGTTATTGACAAAGGTTTAGTTTTGGTATTTATATTAAACTATTTTGTGCTGTGCAAATGATAACAATCGCCGTATTTGCTTTGCTACGACTCCCAGTCTGTTTTCCGCTTTGTACTCCCGTATTACTTTCAGTAACAGTTCCACCTCGTCGTTGGTCAATGCAAAGAAATCTCTGGTGTGGTTCTTTGTCGTTGATATTCTTCGTTCATCTCTAGTAGTATTTTCTTCTTTCGCAGAATCTTCTGCAGCTGTAAAATAGATAATCCGCTTCCTGTTTACACCGGCAAGCACATGCCCAGTAGGAGTGGGAATCTCTGGGCAAGTCACGATTCGATTACAATTCAGAGGGCTGCAATTCGATTATAAAACGATTATTGATGCATAATTTTTTCTATACAGGATCCCTGGATAATTACTAAGCATTTAATTTGAGCATTAAAATCCAAAAGAAACATCTCCTAATTAGCTTTAAAGGACTAGTTTGCGCACCACAGACGGTCCGGGCGCTGCACTTCCCCAAGTTCCGCCTTTTGTCAACATTACGTTATCGATTAACATTTAAATAATTGATTTTTAGACATCTGTTAATCGATTCATAATCTTTCACATCTGCACTGCGATGCATCTAAGAATCGATTATTTCTCCCACCCCTAATGCCCAGTGTACGTACGAACAGCCACTTCTTGCGTTTTCAGTCGTTATATGGACGGAGATCAATTCTGACACGCAGCTAAAACGCTGGTGTGGTCGTGTTAGTGTGGATGTAGCCTCAGGCTTGTTGTATTGAAACTCAGCCTGGACTTTATTTGTGTCTGAAGTGCTTCACCTGTTGAGACTGAAGTCAGTTACCTCCTTACCCTGTCTGTGGCTCTCAGCTTTAAGCCCATTGGTTCCTTCTAAAAATAAAAAAAAAACACCTCACAAATATTTTAAATCTTCAATAATTATCAGACTTTTGTTTCAACACAGTTCACAGACGCTGCGCTGTGGAGTTCAGCCTTTTCACCTCCTCCCTCTCTCTCTGCAGTGTTCACTCTCCAGGACCTCTGCTGCAGAGCCATCGTGTCGTGCACGCCGGTCCACCTCATCGACAAGCTCCCGCTGCCCGTCGCCATCAAGTCCCACCTCAAGTCCTTCTCCATGGCCAATGGCATGAACGCCGTCATGATGCACGGACGCTCTTACTCGCTGGCCAACCCGGGCGGCGGCTCCAAAGGCAATAGCTTGAAGCGCTCCAAGTCCATCCGTCCGCCGCAGAGCCCGCCGCAGAACTGCACCCGCAACAACTGTAAAATCTCCTAATAAACGGCGTCCCCGAGGGGTCCGTAGGAGACGACGAATGATCGACAGCATGGGATCAGGAGACGCATGTACAGGATGTTGTTAGTTGGAGGAAAATTGCACATCCCTGAACCTGAAGAGCCGAAGAGCAGGAATGACGGATAAAGGGATGAGCGAGTGCTTCTACATGAGGTCATGTTAGAGAATATGAGCTCGAATGGTGCCTCGACAAGTCGTCGGAGAACGGCGACAGACATTTTGGTCTCCACAGACCTGATTCTCACTACTCCCAACTGCTAGAAAGAGAGAACGAGACTCCAGATTCACTCTGCTGGAGTGTAACTACATGTACAGAAGTCCCTCACCAACTCAAACAACCATATTTAGTTACTCTACAAAACGCACGCCACTCAATGTGCATCACAAAAATCACCTCACGATCAATTCTTCGCTTGTATGTCTTTCTTCTGTCTGACACCTTTTTCTGTCCACATCTCGGCTTATTTGATATTTTAAATGACCAATAAGCTAATGATCAAGACACTAGTAACCAGTCAGTCCTTTTATTGATCGTTGTTTATCCTCAGCTGGATGTGTTTCAACACTTATTGGAAGTTCAGATGTTTTAGTTGATCCACAGGCAACACTTGATGAATGAAGGTTCCCATCTGGTGTTGCAGTGGAGGTCTGACCGCGCCCTAAAATCCAGAAAGACGCGACCTGAACCAGATCTCAGGTCTAGACTTGCTAGTGTGCCTTGAGTCCAAGTCCGTTCTAAGTTTTCCGTTTCTTGGTTTAGTATAAACGAAGCGTAAGCAACAAAAATACACATGCTGCATTTTTAATGTTCACCTGCAACAAACTGGCTAAAAGCACGAAAACATCCCAGTCACCGGTTCACTTAGATTTTAGATATTATAATTCTGTGGTTTACGCTGCCTCCTCTTTGACGAGAGACGCTCGTTACCATTAATACCACTTAACCCTATAAGTAGCCAGAAATTAAGTTTTTAACTTGATGCAAAGTCCAGACATTTTTCAACAAGGCGAAACGAACAGAAGACGTAAAACAGAGTGAGCAGTAGATATTCTGTAGTTTTCATATTGATGTTTTGGCTCTTTTTACCTATAAAGCTGAAGATACACGGAGCAACTTTTAGAGCAATGTTGCTGTCAATGGTAATGAGTAAAGATTACTACCGTAATCCCCTTCTCCCGCCACTCCGCAACCCTCCCCGCACCGCCGCTATCTGTTCAAAACATAATCGGACTTGCCACCAGCAAGATTGCCCAGCAACATTGCTCAAAAAGTTGCCACGTGTATCATCAGCTTTAAGAGCTTCTGGGAGTCTGGAGATGAGATGGAGAAGGAAAGCTTCACCTTTGCGTCACGCAGGTTTTCGTCACACCCTCCTCCTCCTGTCTCCTCTTCTTCCTTTCCCCTCTTCTTCCCTCTCTGCCAAATGTTTAGGGACTCTTCTCTTCACGTTCTCAGATTTCACGCCTCACGTGTCATGTCACACCTGCTACATGCAGCGGGAACACGCACACGCCACCGCCAGTCCTGGCTAATTTAATACAACACACACAGTTCACTCAACTCTGTCTGCTCCCTCACAGTGATACTCCACTCAAATTCTGTTTTAAGTTTCTACTACTGATCCGAATAATCCCTGATTCACCAAAATATGTATAAATAATAACTCCGTAGTAGGAGTGTTTTTGCTGAAAGAGTGTTTTGAACATACTGAACTGGACTAATCGGTCAGTTCAAAGAAAAGTAATAGTTTTTCTAATCGTTTAAGTCATTATTTCAAAGCGAAATGCTGAAGACTTGCTGTTTCTAGCTTCTCCAGTGTGAGGATTTGCTGCTTTTCTATTTTTATAGTATTTTAAACTAAATATCTTTTGAGTTTCAGACAGTTTGTTGGAACAAAAAAACAAGACGAGATGTTATTTTACCCTCTTTTCTGACATATTTTTTAGACTAAGTGGTTAATAAAATAACAAATAATTGACAGATTATTTTATAATAAAGCTAATTAATAATGTAGCCCCAAATATTTAAAATGGAAACAAAACCACAAACCTTTTAAGCCTACAGAGTGTTTGATACTGAAAACAATTTTGGGTGGAATATCACTTTAACTGTCCTGTGCCACATTTTAAAACCAGTAAACACGCAGTTGCCACACCTGTTGCATTACCCAAGCCTCAGTTTCTCTGTACTATGTAGAGTCCATCCCTCCCATCCGTGGTATGCACTAATGTGTCCTCCATACGTTCGTTTCAGCGATGGATGTGGAGCGTGAGGTGAAGGGAAGAGCAAATATTTGAGGCTGTCATGAAAAGCGTAGCTCCTGGCGATGATGGTGAAAGCGTCAGTGGAAAGGTCTTGACGGGCGTGAACAGAAAACCGGTCAGAGTAGCTGGACGGGATCAGGTAACGCAGAGGCAGGAGCTGTCAGGTAAAGTGGAACATTTCACGTGTTGACGGTAAACAGTGAGCAGTGTCTTCCTCTGAATGTCGCACTCTCCCCTTGAGGGACCAAACTGGCGGGTTTTGCACGTCAATAAGTGAAGCATGATAGTGATATTTTATCCATTTTGTTTTTTTGGAGCTGAAACTGTTTCTAATGGATCGACAGAAGTATTTTAACTTTCAGTTATTTGTTCAAGTGAGTTTTCAAGCAAAAATACTAAACATCGGCTGTTTTATTATTATAAATTGTAAAGATTTGCAGCTTGGTTTGTTGATCAGACAAAACTGGCATATATCAGGCTTTGGAGACACAGTTGTAGTAATTTAGGACTTTCCGTGAGATTTGTCACCTCAAGATAAATATAAGCTGTGATTAACAAGCTTTAAAATATCAGCCGTCACCTGTTCTCACTCTGTGCTGCATTCAAGTCCAGTGGGAAAGACAGAAACAGGTGGGCGAGTTGGTAATATTAGTCAACAACAAGGAAGCCTGTGGCTGGTGGTTCGTGTGTGAAAAGGTGATCTGACTGAACCAAGGTCGAACACGTGAACTCTTCCGATTTGCTGCTTTTTAAACGACTCTGACTGGATCTCCCGCAGGGATTAATGCATCTCGTCGTCTCCTTCTCTCTCTCTCTCCCTCTGTTCTGCGCCGCCGCCGCCTCCGCATGCTGTCCCATGATTCATAGCTGCTGAATAATAGATGCTCTTTTTGTAAATCTCTGGAGGGCTTCATCATCAGCACGCCCCTGCTCCGTCTCCACCTCGCCGCTCTTTCCTCCTCCTGTCTTCTACACTGGTTTATTTCTTCGTCTTCACCAGTGGTCCTGCTTTCTGTCTTGTTTCCTTTCTATATAGAATTCGCCTGCTGGCTTTCACGCCACATTTTCTCCTCAGGTGTTAAGTGGGGTTGTCCCCCTAAACCCGGTCCAGTCCATTCAGCCCACTCCTCTGTCTAATCTCAGGGAGCTGTCTTTGCCTCCAGACTCGTGCGGTGAAAACGCTTTAGAAAGAGACTTCCACTGATCCAGAGTCAGATTAAAGCAGTGTAGCCAAGACCAATCTATTAACTTGCTTTAGCCCGTTTACTACACATGATCAGTGGGCCCGGTTCTGCTTGTGGCCCTAAAGCTCACTCGCTGGTTGCACATGTTCAGAGTTCAGATTTTTTATTTTTTTTCACGGTGTTTGTTTTGAGGATGTTGATGTCTGCGAGTTTCTCCTCCACTTTGGTCCAAACTGAAAATATGGATTGTGTTTGGATGGATTGTGATGATTCAGACGTTTTTGTTCACCTCGGGATGAACTGTAATAAGTTTAGTGATCCTCTGACGTTTCATGTAGCGCCATCATCAGGTTCAACATTTTCATTTGTCAGACACTTTATTTTATGAACAAATACCTGCAACAACATTCCCATCAGCCTCAGCTGTTCTTTTTTGGTTAGTGGCAATTAGCAAAGATTAACATTTTAAACATTATACCTGCTAAACATCAGCACGTTAGCGTTGCCGTGGACTCTTCGTAATGTCCATGATACATTGAGCTGTGAGAAGACTCGGAAGAACACGTTTATAAATAGAGATGCATGTGATTTTGTAGTAAATGGGTTAAAATCTGTAGAAACGCACGGTTTGGTCGTAAAAGGAGGGTTAAAAATGAACTGGTGTCTGAGCATTTGGTTCATGGCTGCGGTCTCCACGTGTCCCCTGGTTTAAGGGCGAGATACAGGTTTAGAAACAGCTGACACAGGCCGCACACCTTGTATTTTGTGTTAGCGTTAGATTCCTCACCACCCGTGTTTTTAAAAGTCTGTAAAATGAGCCCGAAAAAGGAATTTAGCTCGAGCTTGTTGCCAAGATTTTATAAAAAGAGGTTTCCCTCTCTGTGCTGAACAGGAAAAGGCCTTTATTATTGTTGTTGCTGCTGACTCACAGAGCATAAAAACCCTCACTGGGTGCAATGATATCGTTTTGTTTGATATTGTACATCCATCCTCTTTGTGTTACGTGATTACAGATGTTTTCCTCACATGATTTTTGGTTTTACGTGTCTCCTCTTTGTTTGTTTTGTTTTGTATGGAGCCCCTCAGTGTTTGTGAACCCCTTTGCAATGATTGTGTTCCTCCTGAATTGAGTTTGGATTATCAAAGACATGTTGGGAGATTCAGGGATGCCCTCTGATATTGCCTGTTTGTGGAAGTGTTTGTATAAAAGAGCAGACTGTTGTGATGATGACGACGACTTAAGACGCAAAAAGAAAAAGAAGAAAAACGCCTGTAAAACACTATTCTGGGTTTTTTGGTTAAAAGCTGCTGATTAATCTGGTGTGTGTGTGTGTGTGTGTGTGTGAGAGATTGTGTGTGTGTGAGATTGTTCTTCAAACATCAAGCTGAACATTTTATCTTTCTTTTTTTTAAATTATTGATTGTACAGTTTCAAGGCGAGGGTATGAAGAGAGACTTTTTCACAATAAAAATGTTGAATGTTGGAGTCAAGATGTCGCTGCTTGGTGATTTTTAGTTGGACTGCCGCTTTAAAAAAAAAAAAAAAAGGAGTTTATGTGGTGTTTCTTTTTGGGAAGTTGCCGCCATCTACTGGAAACACCACATCACGCCTCAAAGAAACCTATAACACGTTTCTCGTCAACATCAAGACAGTTAACTCCTTTTTGTTTGTCCACATTAGAGCCAACAACTAGTTTTATTGGAGGAACAAATCCCCCAACAAAGGCTTCAGCTTCCTGGATACCTTAAGAAAAGCAAAGCACCTCCATGTGTTTTCATAACTTCAATATGTCTAGTTATTGAAATCTAAGGTTGTATAAAATGTTTTACTGCAAAATTAGTTTATATGGTTGATGTTTGGATTCTCCCCGAAACCAAATATAGTGAAAAATTTGTTCAAATGAAGAAATTTAGCTTCTCATCACATGTATCCCTGTAAATAATGATCAGAATGTCACCGAATCTGAACTGGATGTTCACAGACCGTAATTGCACACAACAAAGCAAATGATTTATCAATACATTCGTCCATCTTTGAAATTTAAACACGCATGAATTAAATGTGGAAATTGTGAATAGGAAATTAAAAATCCCAAAAAGGAGGCCAATCACAAAAAAATTATATTTATACGTACTAAAGACTGTTATCTTATCATAAAACTGATTTATTTGACTATTGACTTCACATGATGTCTCCAGCCCCTAACAGGTAACTAGTACAGCCAGTACTTCAAACCAGCAAGTACAATTGGGCCCTATAAATGAAGCCAAAAACAATATTTATTCATTTAATTCATTATTTTGTATTCTTAATTTTGTCTTGTTAAAAGAATAGATCTAAGGACCGTTTCAAAGTTCAGCCTTCAGCTTTATTGTAACTTTTACAATAAATTAGATTTTAAAAAAACAAGGTAATATATATAAAGAAACACAACAGGAATAGTGGCACCGATGAACAAAACAAACGAACTACACTATAGTTACAGAGGAAAATATAATATGTGCAAATAATTTAATTATAACTAATCTCATAAACATTGTAGATTTTCAAAGTTCAACAAATAGATGTATAAATTAACATACAAATAAATCAAAAGGTGCAAATAAGAAAATCCACATCAAGGCTCAGGCATAATGAATCAAATTAAAAAAAGAGGAAGTAATACAAATACATGTATAAGATATTTACATACATTTGAGCTCAGCAAATACAATTTAAGATGGTATTTCCATCCAATCTAAAATCTATTTAAAGCATCTCCACATCTTCCATGTGTTATTTGAATATTAATCTATTTTTTTTTTATGCAGTGGTGGACGACAACTAAGTATATTTACTCAAGTCCTGTACTTGTGTACAAACTAGAGGTACTTTACTTGAGTATTTTATACTACTCCACCACGTCTCAGAGGGAAACGTTTCACTACATTTATCTGGCAGCTTCAGTTACTTTGCAAAATAAGATTTTTACACGCAAAACATATGAAGAGTTTATAAAATATGATGTTTTGTTATAAATTTTATAAAAGTTCAGCTGGTACATTAGTTGACTGACAGAAATTCAATTGGCAACTATGTTGATAATCTTTTAAATCATTTATCATGTAAAAACATTTCATGGTTCACAAACGTGAAGATTTGCTGCTTTATCCTTTTGATTATTTTAATGTATTTTTAATAATTCAAGGTGTCACGTTGAGCTCTGGGTAACTGGGCAACATTTCTCCCTATGTTCAGAATTTTTACAATCGATTAATGCAGACACTGATCGGCACATTAATCCATCATGAAAAAACTAATTCATTGCAGTCTGATATAAAATAGTTCTACCTTAACAAGGCACTACCGAAAAATCCTGCTTTTACATGAATGCATGAGTAATAATAATCTAATGATACAATATACTAGTAAAGCAGTCACATAGGACTTTCTGCTTTCAGTACTTTTATTTTTTAATACTTTAAGTTCATTTTCCTGATTATACTACTACAAACTTTTACTTAAGTAGCATTTTAAAATGCAGAACTTTAACACTGTATTTTCACAGTGAGGTGCTATTACTAGAGTAAAGGATCCGAACACTTCATCCACCAGCACTGGTTTTATGTAAAAGTTGAAAAGTCAAGAGTTAAACGCCTGCATTCTTTTATTTTGAAAATAATACGACCTAACCGGAAACACTTCGCGGCAGCTGATCGAAAGCGCAAACTTGACAAGAGCCAGCCGCTGCACGTCGAGCTGCAGTTTTCACAACGAAATCAGCGGGTAGATACGGTGAACATCTGTCAGGGTGTCCGCGCGCATCATGTCCAGCATCCAGCTGCTCAGAGTGCTCGTTAACGAGCGGCTGTCTGCGGCCGCGGAGGAGATCTTCGAGGCGGTCAGGAAAACCATCGCGGGCTACGAGGAGGAGATCCTGCTGTCCAAACGGGAGATCCGCCGGCAGCGCAGGGTGCTGCAGACTGTTTTAAAACCTGAAATAAAGATACACAAACTCTCAGGTTTGTGAGTTATTGGCATGCGTTCATTCTTTCACCGCGTCTACTCCAGATGTCTGGCGCCGACTATGCACTGAAACGCTGTTACCATCATGAGCCTCGTCAACGCCCACTTTACTGGAGATAGTTACATGTTTAGTGAGTTTAGCTGGATTATGTTCACCTTTAAATTCCGTTACAAGTCAATAATGAACTGGTAGCTCAGTGTGAGTCACGCTAGAGCAGGTTCATCACCAGGTTAACGTGCCTCGTATTCACCAGGCCCTTCCGGGGTAGGAGCATTCTTGCCTAATGGAAAGAACGTCGCCAAACTCCCTTGAAATATTAACAAAAAACTAATTTAGCTTGTGTGTCTGCAAATGTATATACGTAATAGGCCACGATTTAATACATATTCATCATTGTTATTGTTTACTTTTGTGTTCGGCTTATGAATGTTTCTCCAAGCAGCTCTACATTTAGATAAAAGTTTACTTTTATACTGCGTGATCATCACCAGCAGCCACCACGCAACTTATTTTGATGACACACGACTGTCTGATCGGTGGAGAAGTAGATTTTATAAACAAAAAACATCCAGCGCTGTGGATCGATTGACATTATTGATTGCATCCCTAATGATAAAGTTAATATATCTTTTTATTTAAAAAAAATAATGACATTTCGCGTGGCAGTTATATATTCCCACGTTGATAGTTGACTTTTCTAAACCAGATACGTTAGAAGGAAAACTCGTTTTTACTTTCAAAGCTGGTTTGGCAAAGAGGTGTAGCTTCATTTAGTGGCATTCACAGGTTTAATAGAAATATTACGGAATTTTATGGAGCACAAAATTTATTTCTCAGCTGAAATGGTGAAATGAAGATGAACATTTATAGTTTGTGGACACATGAAAACAGACTTTTAGCTTTTGTTTACATAATATAGTAACATATTCTGAGGTTTGACATTTCCATTTACTTTTATCATCACTATAAATGTTCATATTTTCATTAAAATTATGAGTTTAGTCTGACTGGTATTTATATATTTGCTTGGACTTCGATCAAAGTGTGGCATAAATCTTTTCTGGTAATTTTGTCATGTTACAGAAATTGCAGGGAGACTGTTTTCTCTGTAACCTCTTACATTTATTTAATCCGCTGCGGAGATGAAAAAACTTTAATTCAGCTTTCAAAAGCTCTGAAGCTCAAATGTTTCTTGTTCGAGTTTCTTAATTGTTTGCTGCTTTTCTTTGTCTTATGTTAATATAAACTCAATATCTTGGGGTTTCTGACCGTTGGTCAGACAAAACAAACAATTTAAGGAGGATTATTTCTTTGTTACGTCCACAAGCAATATGAATAGTGAAACACAAAGTGACGTGCTCTAAAAGTTGTGTGAGAAATAAGCATAGAAATTTAAGAAAACTAAATATATCTGAGAGGAACCTATGTCACAATTGTAAGGTAATAAATATATCAATAAATCAAATCATCAATTTATATATAAAACATTTAAGGTGTCACCCCAGGCTTTAGAGAGTCATAATGATGGTCACATTTAATTAATTAAAAAGGTTAGTAATAGGCAGATAAATTGGCAATAAAAGGAAATGTTAGCTGGAAGAGATCAATACATCTAGATAAAATAAATCATTTACAACGTGGCTCTTAAATGCACCATATTTCTAAATATTCTGGTTCATAATCTATTAAGTTTCTTCCTGGTTATTTTTCCTGCAGACCCACCACAGCTGGCTCTGTCCGTCTGGGACGATGACCTCCCCTCCGACCAGCAGCAGGAACCCGGTGATCAGGAGTGGAGCTCCGGTCTGGACCAGGACGACCAGGAGCCGCTGCAAACTGAAAAGAGCCGGGAGGACCTCCCCGCCAGCCAGGAGGCAGAGCCGCTTCAGGAGCTGGATGAGGATACAACCATCAGGTTCATCTTCACTCCTCCGTACGTGAAGAACGAGAACGACCAGCCTCAGTCCGGCTATCGGAGCGCTAAAGGAGAAGGAGATCCTCTGCCGAGCACTTCAGCTGAGCAGGACCAGACGAAGGAGGAGGACGATGACGGAGCTTCCTCCAGCTGTTCTGCAGCCGAACACGACGACAGCGACGAGGACTGGAGGGGCAGCGAGGGCTCTCAGACCGACGACAGCGACAGCAACCGCAAGTGGAAGAAGGTGAAGGGGCCCCGTCTACCCATGGCCCCAAAACTGCACCCGACTAAAAAATCTAAATCGCGAATCTGCTGTAAAGTCTGCGGGAAAGCCTTTCACGCCAACGTCTCTTTGGTGAACCACATGGAGGTTCACCCAAAGGACGTGTGCGGCGTGTGCGGCGAGCGTTTCGAGACCGAGGAGAGCTTCCGGGTTCACCTGAAAACACACGTGAAAGCTGAAATCTGCAGCGTTTGCGGGAAATGTTTCGGGGCCTCCAGCTCTTTGGAGACGCACATGAGGATCCACACGGGAGAGAAGCCGTTTAACTGCAGCGAGTGCGGGAAATCCTTCAACTGTCGCCACAACATGATGCGACACATCAGGATACACACGGGGGAAAAGCCGTACCCATGCACCGTCTGCGGCAAATGCTTCAACGACTACTCCACGTTGAAACGCCACCTGTTGGTCCACGTGCACAAGAAGAACCTCGACCCAAATGAGAATGAAAATGGCGATGACGACGAGAAAAAGACAAAGACATCGTCGCCAAAGAAGCAGCAGACTCGGACCATATGTGAAGTTTGCGGGAAAATGTTTCACTCCATGGTTTCTCTGGTGAATCACGCCAAAAGCCACGCCACGGACCTCTGCGGCGTTTGCGGGACGCATTTCGACTCGCAGGAGAACTTAAAACTTCACCTGAAAACTCACAAAAACGGGAAGGTGTGCGAAGTGTGCGGAAAGTGTTTTGACAGTCAGGGGAACCTGGAGATGCACATGCGGATCCACACGGGGGAGAAGCCGTTCCTCTGCAGCGAGTGCGGGAAATCCTTCAACTGCCGCCACAACATGATGCGGCACATCAGGACCCACACGGGGGAGAAACCCTATCTGTGCAACATCTGCGGCAGGTGTTTCAGCGACCACTCCACCCTGAAACAGCACAGCAGCACGCACACGGGAGAGAAACCACACCGCTGTGAGGTCTGCGGGAAAGGCTTCCACCGAAAGACGTACGTGAGACTTCACATGAAGAGCCACACGACTGAGAAGTGACTGTTGTGTAAATGTAGCGGAGTGTAAATAAAACGTTTTTCAAGTTTAATGTGCTTATATCACCTTTTTCCACTTGTCGGAGCTGCAAATTCATCCTGACGTTTAAAGCATCATTGGCTGCAAACATACGCCTTAATAATTTCTTTTGTATTAACAAATGGGATTTCTGTGTCTAATATGAGAGGCGTCACTCGCCAGACTCTGCAGTTCACTGCTGCCAAGTTGAAGAATAAAAATAATGCAGGTTTAAAGCTGTAATCATTGATTTTTGGCCACTTGGGGGCAGCAGAGCAAACAATTACCCCAATATATTGTCACCTTGTTAAGTGAGTAATTAGTAATTAGCTGCCTGTTAACACATCAGCAGACATAAGTTCGTGTCCTTCCGATGAACGTTAAGTCCAATATTCATTGTCTCACTTCATCTTTAGTTTATTTAAACTGCACTTCGCCTGCAGAGTCTCTCACAGGTAAAAATATGACATCAGAAATCAGAGGCGGAGGAAGTATTCAGATATTTTACCACAGTGTAAAAATACAGCCCTGCATTTCATAATTATTAACATCAAATTACACACTTTAATGTTGAAGCTGGGAAACTGTAAGGAAACATCGTTTATTAGTCTATTTAACGTAACTAAAGCTGTCGAATAAATGTAGTGCAGTGAAAAGTACATTTCCATCCGAGCTGTAGTGGAGTAGAAGTATAAAGTAGCATATAATCAAAATACTCAAGTAAAATGCAAGTATCTCCAAATTGTACTAAAGTACTTGAGTTACATTTAACTACTGTCAGACACACGACTGTCCTCACTTACAGAATATATACACACACAGCTGAGAAGTTTAATACAAGTTTTTGTAGTAATACAACTGCACCGCAGCACAGATAAAAAGATGGTTGTAAAATTAGAGATGAGGGCTTTATTTTGTTTTCCCTTTGATGTGAACTGGAGCGTTACGTTCAGTGTGGTCGGCGGAGGAAAAAAAACTCAATAATCGAATATCAAAATTGAAAATCGAATCTGTACCCAACGGTCGAATTTTCCCCAGCTAGTCTCTAACTGTGTCTGGCTGCAGTTTGCTGCACAGTCGGTCACAAAAGCGAACCAAAACAGTAACTGTGCTGTACAACAAAAAACAATGACCTAAAGACTCAGAAACTCTCCTTATGGCTCAGAGGAACTGCAGAGTTTGGTGAAAATTCTCTGTTGATCCATTATTAAAAAATAAACGTATTGATCAGTTCGGCTTTAAATTAGTCTGCTTGTCTTCAGGGGTTTGGATGTAGCAGGTTGCAGCAGCATCTCCTCCAAGCAGACAGGATTTCGAAGGTGCCATATTTTGCTGCTCTCTTGGTAAATCCCAGGGTTTTATTTATCACCATCCCTTTTGCGGGAATCTAAAGCTGTTACAGACATGGCTGTGCTTCACACTAACTGAAAATTTGTACACAGCCTGCAATGGTCTGCATTGTTTTGACTGCCACCAAATGCCATTAAAAGACCAAAACCAAAAGCATGTTAGTCTGTCTCTCCTTCCTGAAGACGTAAATCTATAAAAACACCTCACAGATAAATAGTTTCCTATTTTAAAAGGCTCAGTAATTCTGCTCGCAGTAGTTTCTATCAAACAAACAGGAGGAAATAGTTGGGGACTATTTTCAGCGGCGGATGAATCCACATGTAGAGTGTTAGGGGCAGCAGGACCGCGTGTGTGGGGCTGAGTCAGAATAAACTACAGTGTTTGTGTTCATGGTGATGAAGGAACACGTGACCCAGTGCAGCAGTGAGGCTCTCTGATGGGTTTTAATAGTTTCTGGACAACAACTGAGCAAAAAAAAGACAGACACCAGGGTGTGATACACACACATGACCTGTTAGGAGAAACGTTCACTGGTCTGAGTTTTTTGTTTCAAGGTATTTTTCGACAAATAGAAAAATGCAGAATATCTCCAGATCAGTCTGACCACAGTCTCTTTTGGTAGCCCACTGCATTTTCATCAGTCATCCCACCGACATTTGTAAAACACTGTTCGTTCCCAAGAAGAGCTCACAGATCACATTATCTGTAAAACAAAGTGCCATTTTTTAATCAGTACTGTAGAAGAGGTGCAGCATTTCTAATTTGTTATCCACTGCATACACTTAGATTTTCTACTGCATATTTTCATCTCACGTTTCACCTACTCATTTTACTTTCTTTTACCCTTATAATATTACATAGACATATTATAAATATATAATTATTTAGTTTAATTTTTTAAGTATATATGTTCTAGTATTAAAAATGTAGTTATCTTCATGTTACTATGTTAAAGACCTTCTGTGTGTTGTGTTCTTTCTGTTTACTGAAAGAAATTCACTTAAAAATGACATTTGTTGTCATGACTCTTGCATCTGACACCTGAGTTTGAGACTGAGTGAGTGTGTTTTCATTAGTTTTTTTCTCTTTGGCTGAGTGAGACATGCTCTGGTGTGTTTTTATTTGGTCTATTTTTCCCCCCTCGCCTCAGTTTTTGAGTCCTGGGCGTGTCTGACTTCCTACCACCTGCTGGTAATCACACACCTGGTCCTGATCAGCCACCCCCACCACTACTTAAGGAGAAACCAGACGTCCGTTCCTTACTGGATTGTTAAGCCGTGTACCGTCGGTTAAGCCTTAACATCTAGCTCTAAGCCTTTTTGCCTTTACTAATTTCTGTATTCCTGTCTCCGTGCCTGATGTAAAAAAAATAAAATATAAACTGGCTGTTTTTCATCTTCTCATTTATGGCAGTTAGATCTTATGTGATCTCAGATAATGACGCCAGAGGTCTTGCGTTCGTCCACCCAAATTTTGCAAAGCTTTGAGACACCAATCAGAAATACTTTATTGATCCCCGGGCGGAACTTCTTGTGTCAAAGCGATTTTATTTTAGATATTGTCACAGTCCTGTTCATTACCATTCTCTATTCATCCACCAGGCACCTTCGGACTTTCCCTTCACCAAACTGCCCCACACTTCCCAGGGATTGACCATATTTATGATCCATGTACTTATAATACAGATTTGGAAAAAAAAAATAGGATCTTGTATTTGATAGGGTCGATGAAAATGTTGTCAAAATACTTACATTGTTTTTACTTTACTTATACTTACATTGTGGGCAGCAGCAGCTCCAGCCGGGGGCACTTAAACCTCCCTTTCCTGAGCCATATTAACCAGCTCTGACAAGGGGATCCTGAGACGTTCCCCAGTGTGGAGATGGATATAATATATCTACCTAGTCCGGGGTCGTCTTCGAGGCTTCATGGACGTGCCTGGAACACCTCACCTTGGGAGCATCTTTACCAGATGCCTGAACCACCTCAACTGGCTCGTTTCAACGCCAAGTTCCTCGCGGATGACTGAGCCACCAGCCACCCACCTGAGAAAACCCCATTTTGGCCGCTTGTACCAGCGATCTAGTTCTAGTCTTTTTACCCAGCCTTCATGACCACAGGTGAGGGTAGGAACGCATTTATTTTATAGTTTAAAAATACTGTAAAATACTTTGTGAGAAGTCTACGTGTTGATCATTAAAAAAACGCTGCCTACTCAGGAACTTGCCCAGACCTGTTGAGATCAGAACAGAAAAGTTGATCCAGACCAGAAGAAAAAGGCCGAGGTGAGAAACGTGCAGGTTTCCATCGCTGCCCGTCCATTTTTTATTTTTTTTTTGCATAAATTGCTACCATTCTTAAAAGGTCCTGTTAAATTCTGGTGTTTGTCAGTAGCCATAGGCTGAATGGTTTGTTGGATGAAAATAATAAAGCGGTTCAGAGTTGAGCCAACTGTTAAATATTAAAATGTTGGTTAATATAACTAACCTTCATCTGGCTGATAACAGGGATATGAGATCAATATTTGATCTGGTAACTGGTTTCACATGTCAGATTTATCGCATGACTCAACAATCAGGTGAAGGGACAGATCAAACAGGCCGATGGATAGACGGTAAATGAAGTCATGTCCTGGCACCTTGGAAAAGTAGTTTTTGAAAAACAAAAATTGGGGTATTTGATATCTTGAAATACCTTTTGATTTATTTTTGCCGGTCCACCTCCTCACCTGCACCTCATTCCCTCTGTCCCCTTTCAGTTAATTTACCGGTTTCATTCATTTCCTCCCAGATGATTCATGTTCCTATGTTTGTTACTTGTCTTGTTGCCATCAAGCTTCTGCTGGAGCTGCCTAGGCTGCCGTGAAAGATAAGTAAAACGTTTGAAAGGCATATTTTTCAGTTTCAAGCAGCAGTTTAAAGGTATCAGAAAACTATAATAATAAAAAAAATAATTTGACAGGCGTGCAAAGTTGGTGAGAAAATCAGCACATGCAGCTCTTTAACACAACACGGTGGGTGACCTCCAAAGACCAAGGAGGAAGTTTGGGAGACAAAAATATAATATGAATTAATTTATTGATGTAATAAATGTGTAATAGCATGTCACAGACAACACTCACTAGAGTCCCTATAGGTCTAGTGGTTTTAACAGTAATACTATTAAACATTTAACAGTAAAAAGTAAGCAGTAATAACAAAAAGTCATGATCTATGGTGTTTTTATACCAAGACTGTATCTTTCGGCACAGAGGAGAGTAAAATGAAGGCTTTTGATTGTCTCTGTCCTTCAGGAATGTCACGTCCTTGCAGTAAAAACCGAGAGGAAAACAACACAGACAGTGTAACGGGTGGGATCTGCTCAGCCAATACAAAGTGTCCCAACACAAAGACTTGGTTATGTAGACAGCTCAAGGTGAAAAATTATATCACTATCTCAGTTCTCCCACATCGAAGCACACATTCGTTTCTCATGACTAGCACTCAGTAAGATGTGATTAACTGTTAAAAAGCTAAAAGAAGACGACATAGACACTAAATAAAGTTTAAACAGCACTTGAAGGAAGCTGCGATGCAAAAAATAGAGAAACTGCATCACTGATCACTCATGACGTTTCCTGTTTTACCTTTTTGGTAAATATGCAGCAGAGAATCTGAGCAGAAACAGACAAAAGACGTTTATGTGTCAGCAGTTAAGCTCACTGAGTGGAAACTGTATCAACCATTCAACCATTCTAATTTTATACCTTTTTCTTCCTCCATCAGTTTTATTACCCTTGCTTGTTGCTGGAATAAACTTTATAGAATAAACAAGTTTCCCCTGATTTTTTTACGAGTTGTGCTCGTGAGTTCTGTTTTGTGTCTGTGAGCGTAACAATTTGTCATCATTTCTTTTGCATTGTTCCAGATATATTCCCAAATAGTTCCCTCTCCCAGGTCTTTTCCAACTCCCGAAAAATCCCCCTTAAATGTATCTCCTGGTATCTCGGCTGGTGCAGGGCCTTTCTGTGTGGAGTTGGCGTGTTCTCCCTGTGTTTGCATGGATTTCCTCCGGTTTATCTTCCTGTCAGTGGCCTTGACCGAGGCACTTTAGAGCTGGAGCTGGGCTGCACAGTCGCTGCCCACGGCTCCTAATGCTTAGGATGGGTTAAATGCAGAGAACAAATTTCACTAGACGTTGTACTGTGTATGCTTGTGTATGTGACAAACACAAAGAGACGCATTGGCACAAGGTATGCAAAATGACCACAAGATGCAAAATGTCTACAGACAGACGAAAACAACTAGATAAAAACAAAACATTTGTCATTTGTGTCCTAATAATTTAATATATATATAAAAACCGGAGGTGGCGATTGCAAAGTTAGCACGACCCATAGAGTCACAGTGGCCACATTTACAGGAAACATGTAGGTTTAAAATAATTCACATACAAGTTGTTTGATGTGGTGAAAAAGCAGGAGCTCATTGAAAACCTGAACAAACATAGGAGGAGTGAAAGGTGTTCCCAGTTGGCAAATTGTTATCAGTAAAAAAAGAAAGTGAAAGATGGATGGAGCTTTATGAAACTTTCTCACAAAGTTCTTAAAAGCAGAGTGAACTCACATCCTGCAGTCTTGGAGGAACCTGGAGAAAGGTAGGTGAAGATACACAGTCTGCATTTATACATAAAATATTATCAATATGAGGAGATGAATTTAGTGAGTCTGATACAAAGTGTGCTCTTATACTGTGAAATGTATTGAGTCTAATCCAGCTGTGATCTTTCTGACTGATAAAAGCAGATTTATGGTGTTTGCCTGAACAATCACACTTTGGAACTGTTTTTAATCCCATTAAGAAGCGGCAGCAAAACTGATTTTTATCAGAAACTAAGCTATTAGTTAAATATTAGCTTACATTTTCAAAAAATTAATTATGGGCAATAAATAATTTAATAAGGTAACTTTCAAGAGGTAGACTTGCCAAGGCAATGGAGTTGGACCCAAACGCAGACAGAACAGGGAGATAATGATAATAATAATAATAATAATAATATCTTTACAAGTGCAAACACATTAAAACACATAAAAACAAATACAAGCAAGAAAACACTTAAGAGACTAAAATGCATGTTTAAAGTAAAGACAAATTATATATAAAATAAAATAAAATCAGCTAAAATCAGAAAAGGCTCTTCTATAAAAGTATGTTTTAAGAAGGGACTTAAAAGAGTTCACTGACTTGGCCGACCTGATTTTCTCGGGCAGGCTGTTCCAGAGCCTGACTGAAAAGGCTTTGTAAGGTATAGTCCACTGCTTTATTGTCCAAAAATCAGTTCACAGGCAGGCAGGCAACAAACAGATAACAGGTAGACAGGCAGATGTGAATGGGTCAGTGGCGGCTCCTGTCAAATCTCTCAGGGGGGTTATTTTTGCGATGATGGCTAAGTTGACCTGTTCAGTGGTCTAAGTCATCTATAAGGGAAGGATTTCTTAGGCTACACACCGTACAGTATTTGTGGACAATGTCTACGATGAATGAACATTCCACAGTGATCTTCATCAGATAGGTTGCCATTTATGAGTTCACTCTCAAACAGAGTCCTTCTGAACTCTTTACACTAACAATCCTCTTTCCTACAGTGATACTGACACCAACATGAGCTGGCAGTACAGAGGTCAAAAATATATAATGTACCATGGGACCACCAGGGAGGCTGCTAAAGCCATCAAGCACGAAGGTTTTCGTCAGTCTGCAGGCGGGATGCTCGGCAGCGGCGTCTACTTCAGCACAGACCTGGAGAACGCTAGCCGCTATCCCCTCGGTCACCCAGAGTTTGACAAGGTCGTCATTATGGTTGAGGTCCACGTGGGGAGAGTGATAAAGATCGATTATCATGGCCATCCACTTCAGAAGACCTGGCATGACCATGGCTACGACACCGCCTGGGTGCCACCGGGGTGTGGAATGGTGATGAGCGGTTCAGGGGGGGATTGTGTCTGGGATCCCGATCGCATCAAGTACATTAAAACATTACATAGCAGGTACTGTATAAGCTCTAATGTTAACCATTAGGGTCCCACCCTATTCTATTATTGTTTAGCATGTTAATGTGCTAACATTCACTAGATAGCACTAAAGATAAAGTACGGCTAAAGCTGATGGGAGTGTCATCAGCCTAAAGTATTAGCCAAATTACATTTTTGACCTGATGGTGGTGCTGAATGTCAGAGGATCACCAAAGTGTTTACAATTCATCCCAAAGGAAATTTAAATTTATGTGTGAAATGTAATGTAACGGCAAGCCATAATATTTGTGTCAGTAGAATCTGAATAATTGCTCAACTTGAATAATTGTATTGAAAAACTAAATCTGAATAGCATAATTTTAAATTGAATTTATCAGTTTGAAAGTGAATTCCAAGAAACTTGAAACTGAATATAATATTATGAAACTGAATTCGGTTGCAACTGAAACTTTATTCGGGCCTCACTAAAAATGTAGTACTTTATGTACTTTCACTTTTAGTTCTCTCAATTCAAATTTGCTTCTTTCATTTCAATTTAAATCTACAAGATACAGTTTTGAGGTCAAAGACACTTCAAGGTCTTCAAGAAGAGCAATTGCGTGCAGATCAAGCCTGCATTCTTTACAACAACCAGCAGGGGTATTCAAGCTGAACACCATAAATTTTCAGCATGGTGAAGCATGACAATAGGCACTCTTCTCAAGTTTGTATAAACATATACAAGAAAAAGATTTATCTGTAATTGAAAGAATGCCAGTACAATACAATTTAAAATTATGCTGTTCAAATTTAGTTTCGTAATGCAATTATTCAAGTTAAACAATTCAGATTCTACTGATACAAATATCAGCCCACACTTTTCACCAGATAAGTGAACATTTTGAGCAGATAGTGGGACTAGAACAAATTTCAGGGGATCATCAAAGTCAAAAAAAGCTGAACCTAGCTAAACTTCACAATGAGGTTTTGTTTCACTTTTGATGGAGCTACATATAAGCTAACGGGTTATCTCTGCTTCTTCCAGTCTTCGTGCTAAGCTAGGCTAAACATCCAGAACTAATAATAACAGTACTAATCCTCTTTCCTACAGTGATACTGACACCAACCTGAGCTGGCAGGACAGAGGTCAAAAATATATAATCTACCATGGGACCACCAGGAAGGCTGCTAAAGCCATCAAGCACGAAGGTTTTCGTCAGTCTGCAGGCGGGATGCTCGGCCGCGGCGTCTACTTCAGCACAGACCCGGAGAACGCTAGCCGCTATCCCCTCGGTCACCCAGAGTTTGACAAGGTCGTCATTATGGTTGAGGTCCACGTGGGGAGAGTGATAAAGATCGATTATCATGGCCATCCACTTCAGAAGACCTGGCATGACCATGGCTACGACACCGCCTGGGTGCCACCCGGGTGTGGAATGGTGATGAGCGGTTCAGGGGGGGATTGTGTCTGGGATCCCGATCGCATCAAGTACATTAAAACATTACATAGCAGGTACTGTATAAGCTCTAATGTTAACCATTAGGGTCCCACCCTATTCTATTATTGTTTAGCACGTTAATGTGCTAATGTGTAAACATTCACTAGATAGCATTAGGGCTGAAACGATTCATCGTTTAAATCGATAAAATCGATTCATAAAATGCTTCGACACAAATTCTTTGCATCGATGCTCTGTTTAATCCGTGTAACTATACAGCACAGTGAACACGACGTGATTATGATGCAGCTGTTTGCAAAGTGGGGGAAGAGAGAGAAAACAGCGAGGGACAAAAAAGAAAGTGTCCAAAGTATGGGATTATTTCAAGCTAAAGAAAACAACAACTCTGTAATGTTGCCGTCCGTCCACCGTAAAACAAAACGTTTGTCGCCTCAGCAACAGCACGACGGCGCCTTATCAGAAAGCAGCCGGTGTTCTGCCAGCGGACCACAGACAAGGTAACAGTAACAGCAACTTTAGCATTTAACTGAAATCATGACTGATTGTTGAGTTGAAGCCAAAGTATGCTGCAGACCTCAGCTAAAAATGTGCACACGTGGGTTTGTTGTTCTCCGCCTGGGCCTGCTGCCAAGCAAAAGTACTTCTTAAACGACGCATCAGTAAATCGTTGAAATAATCTATAGAAGCTAAAAAATGCTAAAATCATTGTTAGCTGCAGCCCTAGTTAGCACTAAAGATAAAGTACAGCTCAAGCTGATGGGAGTGTCATCAGCCTAAAGCATTAGCCAAATTACATTTTTGACCTGATGGTGGTGCCCAATGTCAGAGGATCACCAAAGTGTTTACAATTCATCCCAAAGGAAATTTAAATGTGTGTATCAAATGTAATGTAATGGAAATCCAAATAGTTGATGGAATGGTCTATGGGCTGATATTTGTGTCAGTAGAATCTGAATTTGAATCATTCTGAATTTGAATTGCTCAACTTGAAATACTTGTATTGAAAAAACAAATCTGAATAGCATAATTTGAAATTGAATTTATCAGTTTGAAAGTGAATTCCAAGAAACTTAAAACTGAATATAATATTATGAAACTGAATTCGGTTGCAACTGAAACTGTATTTGGACCTCACTAAAAATGTAGTACTTTATGTACTTTCTCTTCAGTTCTCTCAATTCAAATTTGCTCCTTCCATTTCAATTTTAGTCCACAAATTACAGTTTCAAGGTCAAAGGCACTTCAAGGTCCTTCAACTGATTGCAGATCAAGCTTACATTGTTCACAACAGCCAGCAGGGGTATTCAAGCCAAACGCCATGACATGACAAAAGGCACCCTTCTTAAGTTTGTATAAACATATACAAGAAGAAATTGTATGTATAAGTGATATAATGCCAATACAATGCTAATTAAAAGGTTGCTCAAGTTGAGCAATTCAAATTCAGATTCTACTGACACAAATACCAGTCCATACTTTTCACCAGATAAGTCAACGGTTGGAGCCGATAGTATAACTAAAACAAATTTCAGGGGCTCATCGAAGTCAATCTTATGGTGGCTGAAAAAAAAGAGCTGAATCTTGTTAAACTTTGTGATGTGATGTTTTGTTTCACTTTTGATAGAGCTACATACAGGCTGACAGGTTCTCTCTGCGTCTTCCAATCTTTGTGCTAAGCTAGGCTAAACATCCAGAACTAATAATCCATCCATCCATCCATCGTCAACCGCTTATCCTGCATACAGGGTCACAGGCAGAACTAATAATAACACTACTAATCCTTTTTCCAACAGTGATACTGACACCAACGTGAACCAGGGGTGCAGAGGTCAAATATATAAAATGTACCACGGCACCTCCAGGAAGGCTGCTAAAGCCATCAAGCACGAAGGTTTTCAGCAGTCTGCAGGCGGGATGCTCGGCCGCGGCGTCTACCTCAGCAGAGACCTGCAGAAGGCTAGCCACTATCCCATTGGTCACCCTGCGTCTGACAAGGTCGTCATTATGGTTGAGGTCAATGTGGGGAGAGTGATAAAGATCGATCATTATGGCCATCCACTTCAGAAGACCTGGCATGACCATGGCTACGACACCGCCTTGGTGCCACCCGGGTGTGGGATGGTGATGAGCGGATTGGAGGAGGATTGTGTCTGGGATCCCGACCGAATCAAGTACATTAAATCCATAAAACTACACAAAGATGAAGATAGATGAGAGCAGTCAAATGTCAGGTTCCTGCCTTTTGGGGGAAAACAGATGGTTTAAAAGCACCAAATTGAAAAAATCATTGCCACTATGCCTAAAAGCTGCTGCATTGCATTTTGATAGATAAGAAAGATAAGATGTACTTTTATTGCCACTGAAGGGAAATTTGTTTTGGAAAATTTATTGATTTTATGATTGTTTAATTTTTATATCATTGGGGTTTTTCCTATTGTGCAATCAGATGATAACAGTGGGGGACAAACTAGTGGTGGTGGCTGCTGCTGGATACCCGGAGCGTTATGATTCAACCAACAGTTGTTACCATGATTTGAACAGGAAACAGCAGGCCTGGAGGCAAATTAGTGTGGTACTTGTCTCTGAGGAGAGAGGAGGAATCTCTGATGAGCCAGGAGCCATGAGGGAGGATACATGAGAGCAGCCTTCACGGAAATCTTTTACTAGCTGATGCTTCCTTATTGGAGATCAGTTATTGCAGCCTTAACTATGTTTCACCTGCAGCAGACATTCAGCGGAGACGGAGAGAGAAAGAGAATATTGGGACAGAAGTGTTGACATGATATAAAAGCCTTTCATCATAAAGCCTAACATTACTCTGCAGATATGTAGTGTATGACCTACACTGACAGACTAAAGTCTCTGTTAAAGGATCATTTCTGTATTTATAACCTGGGCCTTATTTTAACGCATATTGGTGTTGAAATGACTAGTAGGTACTAAAGATTTTGAATCCGTGCAGGAGATGCTTCAGCTGGCAGCTAAACTAGCTGCAGTGGCTGCAACATATTCTTTTTGCCAACGACAGGCTCAGACTGTTACCAGGTGTCTGACAACATCATGGGAAGGATCCCGACGAGGGAACCGCGGGGACACCCTTTGTTTTTAACAGGAAACTGAAGTCTCACTCAAGGACAGTTCTCACTCTGAAATCTTGTGAGAGGCGAGTTGTTACAGGAAGACGACAGCTAAAGCCAACTTTTTGTACCTACTAGTCATTTCAACACAAACACTTCGACTTCTAAAGGGGGGCACGAGAGAAAAGGCTTGAGAACCGCTGGTCTAGCTGCTGTGGCTGCTTTGGCTGTCTGCTGTGTGAAATGGTGCAAATTGTTGGTAATAACTATTAGATAAGTCAACCTGGCCATTCAAATGAATACAAAAATCATTAATATTACACACTATTTAGTATGACGTCTTTATATAGACTGTCCTCGTCTCTGCGTCCCTCTGTAGAGGAGGCTGTTGTTCTCTGGCATTATTTATGTAAGAAAAAACAGCAAATAAAAGGTTAAGATCGCAGTTAAATTTTTTTGCTTTACTGTCAACAAATGTTTTCTAAAATTCTGTGATTTGTGATTAAAGTCATGTCGTGAATTTGTGAACACAGTTATTTTTTGGTCCTTTTAAAAGGTCACAGAAATAAAAATGTTATAACGAATTGTTGAGCAAAAATGTCAGTTTTTAATCAAGGGAATTGTTTGGGTTTTTTCTGTGTTGATCTGTCAATGATTCTGAAAGTGAAAATAATGCATTAAGTTGAAGTCTGAATCTATACCATTATTAATGCAAAGCAACTTAAATCCTCACTTTTTTCTCTTTTATGTTATGTCTTTTATGGGGAAGGGGGCTGATCTGACACATCACAACATTACTGGAGTACCAAGGACAGAAGTGTATCACAGCTAAGTTTTATATTTGATTTGTTTTCTGATTCACTGTCTATTTAAGAATCTGTTTTCATTGTAGGTCCGAACAACAAAACCACAAACAATTTTCTTCTTTTATTAGAAAGATTTTTGTTTTTATAATCTGTTATCTTCCCCATTACCTTTTATCATGGAGACAATTAAAGTCAGATAGAGCAGGAGAGTCGGTCTAACAGTAAAAAACACTTTTTACATAATTTATAATCATTTCCATTCAGTCATTCAGTTACATCATGTATGTTCAAAATACACCATGATCATATTCTGGGTTATTCAATAATGAATTCAACAATCAGAATGAATACAGCATAAATCCAGCATGCAGGTGCCTCTACTAGACAGAGAACAAGTGAGGACAACGAGTAGAACCTCAGACTGATAAATAATTGTACAGATTTTCAAATTATTATTATTTTGATCATTTGATATTTTAGTAATTGTTTTGTTTTTACATTTGATACTGATTTCTTTTTTTTAAATTTATTAGTACTATTATTTTTTAATCAATTAATTATTTATTGAATTTTTTGTCTATTACAGTTTTTCTCAAATGCTAAAACACAAAAGCCAATCCTCTAAACCAAATGACCAGTTGTCTAAACACATTTACTAAATCTAGCCATCATTTTCCAATATCATAAACACATTTCACATGAAGACACAATTCACAAAACACAATCCTCCGTTCACATAAATCTTAACACATTTTTCCTTGCTAAAACACAAGTTGCAAAAGAACTCATATTCTCAAATGAAAGCACACACAACGACTCAAAATTGAAAACACCTGTTGCTAATGCTGTGACCACATGTATAAAAGCAAGTTCAGAGTGCACAGTTTGCTGAAGATTCCAAACAAACACAATGGATGAAGGCAGAGTCAGGGGAAGAGGTAATCGAGTCAGAGGAGGGAGAAGAGCTGGCCAAGGAGGGAGAGGAGCAGGCCAGGGAGGAAGAGGAGGAGGCCAACAAGGGAGAGGAGAAGGTCCAGGAGGGAGAGCAAGACAACCTCGCACCATCATTACGGACGAGATGCGAGCAACAGTCATTGACCATGTCATTGTCCATGGCATGACAATGGCTGAAGCAGGACTAAGAGTCCGTCCAAACCTGAGTAGGTTCACCGTGGCCACCATTATCAGGGCATTCAGACAACACAACAGGTATTGTACTCTATTGCTTTCTTTGTCACAATACAATTTTACAAGCCTGTGAAAGTAGTCTATTAGTTTCAAATCAGTTGTTACTGTATTGTAAAACATGTCAATTGACAACACGTTTCTTTCTTTAGAGTTGAAAGAATGTCACATAGAGGTGGGAGGGTTGCCATATTTACAGCGGCACAAGAAACCCTCATTGTGGATATGGTTCGTGAGAACAACCTCATCAGACTCCGGGAGATCAGAGACAAAGTCACTGCCGATAATGTGAACTTTGAAGGCATTGATGATGTCAGCTTGGCCACAATAGACCGAGTTCTCCGGCCCCAAAAGATGCGGATGAAACAAGTCTATAGGGTTCCCTTTGAGCGAAACTCTGCACGACACAAAGACCTACGTTATGAGTATGTGCAAGTTAGTATACATCCATGTTCACAGTACAGTTAGTGAACATACTGTGTTGCTCAGTGGCCTACATTACTTCTGGACAATAGTATGCTACCTGATTGACTGTTGTTCTGAACACCTGTGCACTTTCACATTTTCACAGAGGATATTACAGTTGGACGCGATGGCCAGACCTCATGAGTACCTCTTCCTGGATGAGGCTGGCTTCAACCTGCAGAAACGAAGGCAAAGAG